>NC_134355.1:647382751-647682751 GCF_048569485.1 Anomaloglossus baeobatrachus
TGTCATGTTAACAACATAAATCTTTCTGTACATTGTGAAACATAGGAAGGTGACAAATCCCCTTTTCTTCCTTGTGGCGAAGCTTTAATAATAAAAGTGCATTAAGTTCTTGTACTTCATAAATGATAAATCATTGTCATAGGGAGACTCTGGCAAAGCGGGCTGACTTCACCGACGTGTAACCACAGGCAATGGCCACATGACTGCACCTCGAAATCAGCTAAATATCAAATAATAATCTGGTTTTATTTTCTGATCGGACACTCTTTATTGTATTACTTTCACATGATTAATGTCTGTTGTATGCACAGGCGATATTAATCATTGTACAAGAGTGGGAGGAGGTGAGCTGTGACATCACCTATTGTGAATGGTGGATCCTGTGTTATCAGTCATTGTACAAGAGTGGGAGGAGGTGAGCTGTGACACTACCTATTGTGAATGGTGGATCCTGTGTTATCAGTCATTGTACAAGAGTGGGAGGAGGTGAGCTGTGACACTACCTATTGTGAATGGTGGATCCTGTGTTATCAGTCATTGTACAAGAGTGGGAGGAGGTGAGCTGTTACATCACCTATTGTGAATGGTGGATCCTGTGTTATCAGTCATTGTACAAGAGTGGGAGGAGGTGAGCTGTGACATAGCATATGATCCACCATTCACAATAAGTGATATCACAGCTCACCTTCTCCTGTGTAATGACTGACAACATATTTTTATACAGTAGATAACACAGGATCCACCATTCACAATAAGTGATATCACAGCTCACCTATTCCCCCTCCTGTATAATGACTGACAACACCTCTATATACAGTAGATAACACTGTGAACTGTGAGGACTCACAAGTCTGCAGTCACATAGAATAACTGCTGCCTTGGACCCTGAGGCCGGACAAACCCCTTTAAAAATAAAACCTGATTGAAACAATGGGTCATGTTCTGATAACATATTCACGCTAGAAAATATCCAAATCCTCTAACAAAGTGTGATGACAAGAACCCGGGTGAAATAAGACACCAAACCCCTGTCGCCAGGCACACTAGTGGAATGGATCTGCCGGGTTTGTACTCTAGGTGTCGCTAGACACACCTAGCGAGGGACAGTCAAACAAGCCAGGGGTCAAAAGCCAGGAGATACCATAAATGAGAAAAGGAGTGAGCAGGGGACAAACCAAGGTCAGTAAACAAAGGTCCCGTAAGTACAAGGGAGTGAGCAGAGCCGGAGTCAGAGGATGAACCGAGATCGGTAAACCGAGAGGTCATGTAAGTACAAGGGAGCGAGAATAGCCAGAGTCAGGGGGCGAGCTGGGGTCGGTAAACAGAGAGGTCACGTAAGTACAAGGGAGCGAGCTAAGTCGGAGTCAGGGGACGAACCGAGGTCAGGGAATCAAGTTAGTAGGAAAGGAGACAGGAGGGGAACAGTGGATCTACGTAGCAGGACAAGATGAGGTCAGACACTTACGGGAACCAAAGATGTTCACTGCAAAACAGGAACTATCACTGGCGGCGTTCCGGGTAAAATAGCTCCGAGATAAAGCGGAGCAATAACCTAGAACAAGGCTCCAAAGAACAGACCCCTCCCACACCATAGAAGACACAACTGGGAACCAGGGAAAAATATGAAGCCCAGTATAGTCTCTGCAGGAGAGCAGAATCACAACAAAGCATATGGAGCATACTTGTCTTCACAACTTCAATAATAAGCTAAAAATTCTCATTCTAGGTTTTACTCCAATATCACATTCTCAAGGGGTACACAAAAACTGAGATATGAGGTGCTGATTTCTATCCGCACCTCAGTACCACAATACCTAAAATCTGCACCAGGGCTCATCCAATGCAATGTGCCATGTACGGTCCTCAGGGGCGGGACTTTAAGCTCCGATGCAAAAATATGTAAAAGGCATCTATACCTACTGTGGATAACCTATAATATGGGGCAAACCCATAATTGTCCTCTTGGCAGAAAAGGTTTTGGGCGCCCTGCAGAGCATCTCTTCTAGCTCCTCCACTTCTGTATGGAGAACAGAACCCCCATAGATGCCGCTCTCATCATTTATAATTACCAAGGCATTTGCAAATGCCCCTTGGCGACGTTTTTATTGTGGCATTACGATCACGACCAGTAGAAAGTAGATCCTTGCTAATTACACGTATTATTTAATGGGTTGTAAAATATGGTATTTGGGTAATGAATGCACATGGCCTATCAGGCATGAATGGTCATCTAGTATTTAATTACGCCTGGTAATTGAACGTTATGAGTTACCGACGCTTCACTCATCCCTGAACAGCACAGATTGTTTCGCCAGAGGTGATTATCTGTTAGAGCCAGGCTCGGATTTCTCTATCCTATATATAAAGATTATTTTTATGTGTAACTTACATACTTTAATTATAAAGAGGAAATAAAAGACTTTTAAAGGGAAAGAAAAAAATCTATTTTAAATCAGGGTTTTTTTCGTGTGTGTTTTTTTTAAGGGATCTGGCACCAGGTTTTTGCCACCTAATCCGAGAGCAGCATAATGTAGGGGCAGAGATCCGGATTCCAGCGATGTGTCACTTACCAGGCTGCTTAGTGTAGTTTTGATAAAATCACTGTTTAATCAGCAGTAGATTATCATTACAGGACTACTTGGTGTGCTGCAGGTAGTCCAGCATATTCAAGAGCTCTGTATAACTGCTAGATCTGTAGCAGAGAAAACATTGGTTGTCTCAAAATGACAGCAAACAGCTCAGTAAGTGACACATCATTGGAATCCGATGAGTAGAGAGCTGTGGAAAAGAAGCGCAATAGGGTTTTACCCCAATTACACAGGGGGTAAAGACAGGGAGCAGTAATACTCACCAAATGAAGTTGTGAAAGTCACAACTACTATATAGGCTTGGAAAACTGGGATCACAGCAGCAGTAACCCAAACGGCAGATAACAGAGAACAATAGTTCATTTTAAACTGTGTTCGTCTCCATTATGGTAGATTTGATGTGTTCTTGTGCCTGAGGTCCTGAGGAAGGGAGCTGAGACTCCAGAAACGCGTAGACCTGTGCAAAATAAAAGATCCATTAATCTGAATACCTGAGAAGTGATCACTGGCGCGGCTGATAAAAACCCGATTTTCTTCTATTGTTCTCTGACATCATTGGAATCCGGGACTCTGCATCTAAATTATGCTGCTCTCAGATGAAGGAGCAAAAATCTGGTGACAGATTCCCTTTAACATATTTTCTCAATTAAAAATCAAAAAATTGAAATATGGCAATTTTCTCACTGGCCACTTGGACTTTTATTAGACTCTAACTTCCAGATTTTCCTGGAATCAACAAATATACATTACCCACAATGAACAGACACTGACCCTATATTTTGTATAGAAGCATCTAATGTGCGTGTACAAAGGTCATTGTGAAAGGTGGGGAGCAGGGTCAGGTATGACATTGACTACTGTCATTGATGGATCTTTGTTATCAGCTGTGCATAGTCATTCTAATCCTGCCTGTGATGATAATAAGCCTGCTGAAAACGATTCCAATGAGGATGGGAAGTACAGGTCTACAAAATATTCCAGTGGTCAGTGGGAAAATAGCAAGATTACTCCTTGTTTTTATTTTAGCAAGATTCTGATATAAAAAAAAATGATGTCACTATTGCCGAGTGTGACGAGCATGGCACGTTTGATTAGACCTACGGGCGTCTGAAGCACAACAAAAAACACAGCAAACAAAGGGGATACTGGGGACACGATCACAACGGAGGGCCCTTGATCTAATGAGAGGGGTAGATGGACACCTCCTATCCTCACATGCAGCTGTCCCTACTCTCCTCGCCAGTCCCTCGCCAGTTTCTATACAGTCTCCGCAACTGTCTCCGAGCAGGAACCGGAGAATCTGAGAAGCCCAGTAAATGCTCTGGCTAGTGAGAGGCAGGTGAGATTTACTAGACCCACCGCTGCACTACCGTAATAAGACACAAGGAAAGGAAAGACAAACCGGGGAAACAGCATTGAAAAAAGGATAAAGTTTGAATTCAGGACAACTCCTCAACAGGACCTTCCACCAAGGCAGCCAGAGAACAATGAGTTTGTATCTTCATCAAGGATTGCTGGGAGACACCAATAGGTTTTTTCTGATGATAGCTTTCATTCCATTGGAGCAAAAAAAAAAGCTACAAAGAGCATCTACAGAGAGCCCAGCATGTTCATGCATTTTATGGATAGCCCAGTTGTTATAATAGGCATCATGTAATGCTTCATTTCCCCTGCGGAGGTGCTGTAGAGAATTAGTCTTGTGCAGCCAAGTGCTTATCGATTACAGCTGATTGCTAAGTGTCCCGGTAGGGGTTAGCTTAGTGACACTCAATGTAATTTCAGCCAGGTAGAGCTCCCTCATCTTTACCTGCCTGCCAACATGCCCATCTCTGCTTCCATCAGTGTAATTTCAGCCAGGGAGAGCTCCCTCAACTTTACTTCTCTGCCCACATGCCCGTCTCTGCTTCCATCAGTGTAATTTCAGCCAGAGAGAGCTCCATCGCCTTTACTTCTCTGCCCACATGCCCGTCTCTGCTTCCATCAGTGTAAATTTAGCCAGGGAGAGCTCCCTCACCTTTACTTCTCTGCCCACATGCCCGTCTCTGCTTCCATCAGTGTAATTTCAGCCAGGGAGAGCTTCCTCACCTTTACTTCTCTGCCCACATGCCCGTCTCTGCTTCCATTAGTGTAAATACAGCCAGGGAGAGCTTTCTCACCTTTACTTCTCTGCCCACATGCCCGTCTCTGCTTCCATCAGTGTAAATTCAGCCAGGGAGAGCTCCCTCACCTTTACTTCTCTGCCCACATGCCCGTCTCTGCTTCCATCAGTGTAAATTCAGCCAGGGAGAGCTCCCTCACCTTTACTTCTCTGCCCACATGCCCGTCTCTGCTTTCATCGGTGTAAATTCAGCCAGGGAGAGCTCCCTCACCTTTACTTCTCTGCCCACATGCCCGTCTCTGCTTCCATTAGTGTAAATGTCGCGGGCGGGGAGGAGGGTGTCAGCACACTACGCTCACCCCTTCTGCTCGGGTCCGGCAGCTGCTCAGTGGTGGCTCGAGCTGTAGGCCGGATCCCGGGGGTTTCTCGAGCGGCACTCCTCGCCCGTGAGTGAAAGGGGGGTTGTTGGGTGTGGGGATGATTATTGTCCGTGACGCCACCCACGGTTGTGGTGATTTCACCACCGCTGCTCTATACGGGGCTCCCGGGGATGGTGATGCGGAGCAGCCAGGTGTTGTGTTGCCCCTCCGTGGGTAGGGGTTGGTGATCCCGGGGGCCCGGTGATGGTGAGGGAGGTGCAGGGCCTGGTGGGCGCAGGGACGCGGGGGCAGCGCTGTGCCTTGCGGCACTGTGGTACTCACTCAGCCTGAGACGTTGACACAGTTTCTACGGTAAACCAAACGGCTGGTAAGACGGTCCCACGGACGGCTGCACTTGCTCTCCCGGTAGGTGACGGTGATGTCCCTTTTCCTAGCACCTTGGTGTACTTGTTGGTTGCGATGGGTCCCCACCGGTAACCCGCTCCCCGGCTTCAAGCTGGACCGGGGGAGCTCTACTCTTTGCCTGTAGGCGCTGGCCCTAAGAAACTGGTGCCTTGGCGGTGGCGGTGTCTCTTCTATAACTGGCTGGGCTGTTGCCTTCAATCGGGACTTTGTTGTTGGGGGATCTACGTCCCCTTCACTGACGGATTCGGCAAATTTGGCGACTCCTAGCCTTGCCGGGGTCCGAGAGGCCCCTGCCCTGGTGCTGACTGTCCTTCGGAACACTGCTCCAGACCGCCGGGCACACAGCCAACGGGGCCCTTCCAGGAACTTCCAAACGGTCCCCCTCCAGACAGTCACCGCCGTTGCTGACCTTGCTGACCTGGTCCTACACACAGCTGGACCCTTCAGGCTTTCTCTCTGTCACCACTCTTGCTTTCCTCCTTTACTACTTTACTTTGCTTCTACTTTCACTTCCTTAGCTCATCTTAGCTGTTTACTCCTTCACTCCCTGAGCTTATCCGCCTGGTTTTCCCCGCCTCCAGAGCTGTGAACTCCTCGTTGGGCGGAGCCAACCGCCTGGCCCACCCCCTGGTGTGCATCATCAGACTCCTGGAGGAAGGCAACAAGGATTTCTGGCTAGCTTAGATGTTCCTACCTGGGATGTAGGGTGTGGTGGTGTGTGACCTGTGTCCCCTGGCTTGCCCAGGGCGACACATTCCCCCTTAGCAAAATGCAGACCGTCCGCGGGCTGCCGTCCAACACCGGTTTTATTTTTCTGTAAAAGATAACATAGAAATATAACATATTTACATTTTTAATAATAACTCTTCCCAAGACGGGAGGCACATTTTCTTAAACGTTGCAAACGGTTTACGGTTACGGTTTCCGCTCTCTCCCACCCAAGCAACCTGGCCCTGATGCTGCCCCTAAAACCCAGGCAGCACCCCTTGACCCACAGTCCAGCACACGGTACCCGAGCGGGATCTGTCCTTCCCTCCAGAGGGTAGCCACCGGTTCCTATGGTGGCTGGGCCCCAGCCTGCTCTGCTGAGGGCCCTCCCTCCAACCTGCCTCTCCGGAGGCGGCAGTAGCGGAAAACGGTAACTGTAAACAACATATTTACAAGCCACTTAACGTTTGTGGTTGCCCTGCAAGTTCACGGGCTTGTCCATGGATAGTCCTCCATGCATAACCTTTTAAACGGTCCCCTCGGGGACAACGGTGTCGGCTCCAGCCGGTTGCAATCACAAAGCAAATCAGGTTACTTTCACGGTATCATTATTTTCTTATCATCATCAAAACTTTCAACTTTTCAAACAACATGGTGGTCCCAACGGGGACGGTGCAGCGGGCATCTGCTGCCCTACTCCGGACTTCCAGGCTCCTGTGTTCCTTCCCAGGGAGGGGGTGCGGCGCTCGCTCGGGCCTCTGGGCTGCCCCTCAGTTTAGCGTCCAGTGCGAACCACCCCCGCTCCCCAAAGAACCGGGTGTATTGCACGATGTCACCCGGCATCAGATTGCGGCCGGGATGCTCCTCGGGCAGGTGGGCATTCACATCCCGCCGGGCTATAAACACTTCGGCCTCCAGGCCCGGTTCGTAGATAAACCCGTAGCCCCGGCGGACATCAAACCGCCTCACCTGCCCCTCGTACAACGGTCCCCGGGCACGGGAGGTTGCTTGCCGGAGGTGCTCTTTCTCTCGGATCGCTCGGGCCACCAGTTCGGCCTTCTTCCGTTCTCTCTCCGCGATCTCCAGGCCCAGCGGTACCGGCTCCCTATCCCAATACGGTGCTGCCGCCAGCGCCGGCGCACGGGTCGGGCCCCGCGGGACATCCTGAACGTTGCCCACTGTCAGGACTCTGGGCGGCATGTCCCGCGGTGTCTTGGCCTTGGGCGCTGCCTTGCAGCAACAACCCGGCGCTACCTCAGCCGAGGTGTGGGGGATGGGCATAGGGGCTTTCCGCTGCTGGGCCTTCGGCTCGGAGCGGGTCATCGGCTCCGGCTCGGGGAACTTCTCAGGGGATGCCTCCGGTTCCACTTTCGGAGTCTTCCACGGTAACACCTCCGGGGTGCCGCGGGCTCCGGCTACAGGTCGGCCCGCCTGGGCGGGGACGCTGGGTACTGCTACCGGTTGCGGTGGTAGCAGGCCTAGTGGCGGGGTCACGGCCTCCGGGACGGGTGGCAAGGGAGGCAGCGGGGGGAGAGGGCTTGGACCGGGCCCCACAGCCGCGATGACCGGCCCCTCAAGGGCATCGGGATGTGGGTCACTCACCCTCGCTTTCTCCGCCTCCTCCTCACGTCTCCGCACGGTGGCTACAACGTCCGCCATGTCGGCCTCCCACTCCTCCATGAGGAGCTGCATCCTGACCTGCAGCCTTTGGTAGAGCTGCGCGGTTCGGATCTCCACCCACGCCGCGGTTCCAGGCGCGGGGGCTACGGTGTCGCGGGACGGCATCCACATGATAGCTTCTTCTTCCAGGAACGGTATGTTTGCAGAGTCCTGGCGTCCCTGCTTTTATGGCTGCAGCTACATGCGTCCAGCCGCCATCGCGTCCCCCTTAGCTCTTTCCGACCCCTCCTCTTTCGGGGCGGGGTCCTCTACTTCGCGCCTCTACTACTCGAGAAGACGCTCGAGCGGGAACTTTTCGCGCCAAAGATGGCAGCTTCTGAAATTTTCCTGCCGGATACCTCCGGCGGTAACAAGGCGCACCTCTACCAGACGGCAGAGCGGTAAGATCCTGTTCGTGACGCCAAGTTGTCGCGGGCGGGGAGGAGGGTGTCAGCACACTACGCTCACCCCTTCTGCTCGGGTCCGGCAGCTGCTCAGTGGTGGCTCGAGCTGTAGGCCGGATCCCGGGGGTTTCTCGAGCGGCACTCCTCGCCCGTGAGTGAAAGGGGGGTTGTTGGGTGTGGGGATGATTATTGTCCGTGACGCCACCCACGGTTGTGGTGATTTCACCACCGCTGCTCTATACGGGGCTCCCGGGGATGGTGATGCGGAGCAGCCAGGTGTTGTGTTGCCCCTCCGTGGGTAGGGGTTGGTGATCCCGGGGGCCCGGTGATGGTGAGGGAGGTGCAGGGCCTGGTGGGCGCAGGGACGCGGGGGCAGCGCTGTGCCTTGCGGCACTGTGGTACTCACTCAGCCTGAGACGTTGACACAGTTTCTACGGTAAACCAAACGGCTGGTAAGACGGTCCCATGGACGGCTGCACTTGCTCTCCCGGTAGGTGACGGTGATGTCCCTTTTCCTAGCACCTTGGTGTACTTGTTGGTTGCGATGGGTCCCCACCGGTAACCCGCTCCCCGGCTTCAAGCTGGACCGGGGGAGCTCTACTCTTTGCCCGCAGGCGCTGGCCCTAAGAAACTGGTGCCTTGGCGGTGGCGGTGTCTCTTCTATACTGGCTGGGCTGTTGCCTTCAATCGGGACTTTGTTGTTGGGGGATCTACGTCCCCTTCACTGACGGATTCGGCAAATTTGGCGACTCCTAGCCTTGCCGGGGTCCGAGAGGCCCCTGCCCTGGTGCTGACTGTCCTTCGGAACACTGCTCCAGACCGCCGGGCACACAGCCAACGGGGCCCTTCCAGGAACTTCCAAACGGTCCCCCTCCAGACAGTCACCGCCGTTGCTGACCTTGCTGACCTGGTCCTACACACAGCTGGACCCTTCAGGCTTTCTCTCTGTCACCACTCTTGCTTTCCTCCTTTACTACTTTACTTTGCTTCTACTTTCACTTCCTTAGCTCATCTTAGCTGTTTACTCCTTCACTCCCTGAGCTTATCCGCCTGGTTTTCCCGCCTCCAAAGCTGTGAACTCCTCGGTGGGCGGAGCCAACCGCCTGGCCCACCCCCTGGTGTGCATCATCAGACTCCTGGAGGAAGGCAACAAGGATTTCTGGCTAGCTTAGATGTTCCTACCTGGGATGTAGGGTGTGGTGGTGTGTGACCTGTGTCCCCTGGCTTGCCCAGGGCGACACATAAATACAGCCAGGGAGAGCTTTCTCACCTTTACTTCTCTGCCCACATGCCCGTCTCTGCTTCCATCAGTGTAAATTCAGCCAGGGAGAGCTCCCTCACCTTTACTTCTCTGCCAACATGTCAATCCCATTGAGGTGAATGAAGTAGTGGTGAATCATGTCAGCACCATTCTATTCAGACAGGGGATCTCTATTCTTGGGATCGATGGGGGTCCAACAGTTGGACTCCAAGTGACCATGCATAAATCATATCAAATTAGTAGGAAAACCCCTTATAGGAACAGGCAAAAATTAAAAAGATGCATCCGTAGTCCATACGCAGTAACAGAAGGATATATATTTCGCCCTCCTTATATTTCCAGGAGACTCCGTCTACTAGGACAGTATATCCTCCAGTTTAGCTGCTCTATAGTCCAGTAATCTCTGAAATATCCACAATGGCTCGTTCAATGTTCCCTGATTTTATATACTGTAAAGTCCAATAAAGCATATCTTGTAAGGAAAGCAGCCAGAGTCGATTCAATCTACAAATGCGCTCAGTTGCCGGAGAGCCGAGTGTTTTACGAGCGTCAAGCACATTTCATTAGCGTGAATGTCAGATTGTGGTTTTGTTACCTTTTCATCCTTAAGTCTTTGTGACGGAATTAAGTCCGCTCCGCTTTTAAAGTTAACTATCCAGAGGTGCGGGGGCATTAAAGTAAATGTAGATTGTATGGAATTTATGTACTATCACTAACAAATGGTGATGACGGCCGCCCCAGCCCATCGCACACAGAGGACTTCATTCCCCATCGTATTGGTTAACCCCCTGCCTCTGCAGCCAGTTTTTGATTTTACGTTGCTTTTTTTATCTCCCCTTCTGCCAAGAACTATAACTTTTTATTTTTTTGTCAACTTCGCTCTATTGCGGCTTATTTTTTGCAGTTTTAGTTTTGAAGGACACCAAAGCCTTCCTGCATGGAGAAAGAAGACAGAGTCGTTCGAAACACGTCGCCGGTGTTCTTCTATTCCTCCCCCCATGTTTTTTGGATCTACATTTTTATACTTGAAATTCAAATAAAGAAAAAGTAGGTTTTTTTACTTACCTTTCTCTGGAGCTGGAGCCACTTTTTCTATTTCCTGAAATGTAATAGTTAGTACCTGTCCAAAGTAGAAGGGTAACTGGTGATAGGCCCCATAGAATTCTACAGCGGCCCATACATTCCTTATCACCTGCTTCAGTTGGAATTACAAGTCCCCCTAAAATGGTGGAAGTACCTGTAGAGAGGGGGTGCACCATCCGTATCTAAACATGCTACCACTTCCTCTGCCTTTCTCAGTAGACGGTGGTATACTTGTAGCACCCCTGCGGTATCAGGTGCCACAAAATGTAACCTGTGGAAACCCAAACCCCGGAATATCTGTGCCAGTCAACGCACCAGTACCCTCAGGCCACATACATAACCCCAATTCCAGACTGGGAGACTGCCTAACAACAGGTAATAGGGATTGGCACTGATCGGATAGTTGCCACCCAATCTGTAGGGAGAGACGCAGCGAGGGGAGGGGCGAGTGGTCAGTTGGGAAGTTTGCAAGAGGAAGTAGTTGGTGGAAGAAGGAAGATGAGAGGAGTTGAGAGTTGGAAGTGAGGAGTGCAGTAAAGAAAGGAAAAGTGTAAAGACCTGAAGTAACAACAGAACGCTGTAACAGGAGTGAGGGACTGTGGAGTAAGGAACCAGGACTCCAGGAACCGTGGGTGACCTGTGGAAGTGGAATACTCCAGGAACCGTGGGGCGCCTGTGGAAGTCTGGAACCTAGGCTCACAGGACTCCGCACGAGGCGGGGTGTAGACCCTAGGACAGCAGGACGCTTGGTCAAGTGTTAAATCTGCCAGGTGAGGGGATCTCCAGGGTCCCTCACAAACCAAAGAGTCTGAAGCATCAGCAGCAAAGAGGGGACCGGGGATTGAACCCCTTAAATAGTCCAGGCTGCATGCAATAGGACCCAGACTGAAACAGAGGGGCTCACCCAGAAGGTCTAAGCCACGGGAGCCCAATACCAAGTGTGCATGAAGGACAGCCAACCCAGGTCACAGCTGGCACGGAGAACAAGGGGAGCGGGAACACCTGAAACCGGTACCAGCGGGTCCAGGTACCAAGCCCAAAGTAAAAAGGCAAGTTGAAATTGCAATACCGGTGTGGACTGTTTCCTTCTCATATCTGTACACATACGCTGACTGTTTCTTACTATAACCCCCAGCATCCAATGCTGGGGCCTAGCCCTGCTTGTGGAGGGCCCAAAACACCTAAACTGCATTACTCCACCAACCCCAGCAGGACCCTGCAGCGGCGGCTTCAATAACCTGGCCGCATACCGCCAGTGGCGTAGTCGAAAAACTTTTCTTTTCTTTTTCTTACATTTTTCAACCCTTTTTATTGGACCGACCCCCAGGGTCATAAAAGCGGGCATCGGCGCTGCCCTGGGGCGTCACATACTTATCCTGAGGATACTGGGGGGGGGGGGGGGGGGTGTTGTCCTTCCTCCAGATTAACTGTGCTTTACCGTAAAAGACATGTTAAGCTGTGAGCCATGAGCAGGGTTTTCTCTATTTAAACCCTCCGAAGGTCAGTTCCTGGCTGCCAGTTATAGACTATATCTACTCTGGTTCACTCCTGCTTCTCTGCTTGTTTATTTATGTCCTTTACCCCGACTTATGTTTTAACTGCTTGACTGCCTCTTCATTTTTTTTCCTGATCTGGCATTGTGACTATTCTTCCTGTCCAGTCCACTGTCCTTTAGCCACTCTGTAGGCCCAACCCCGGGAACCCTGCATAACTCATTCCTGTATAGGGGTTAAAGGAGAGAACTAAAGTTCCTTTGGATTGTGGCTTAGATAGAACATCCATGAAAGCCTTTTTGTTGCCAGCCTTCCACTGACAGCGCTCTATTACAGGAGTCCCATAGTTATTTATCCAAGATCCACTTATCCGGACCATTGTGCTGACATCATCCATCTCTCCTCTATATCGCCTCATGGAATATAGACCTCAAACTTTCCTGTTATGTTACCGGAAAAGAAAAAGTTGACAGACGCTAGATTTGTGTCCCTTAAGTGGAGGGAGTGCGTCAGCTGTAATATTGATATGATAGATTATTGAATCACATAAATATGAGGATCTTGTTTGGAAACTATCGGAACAAGTCTTCCCTTAGGCGTGTACCCATTAAACCGCAGGATTCACTGATGCGATCAGAGCAACCTTTAATCAACTTACGGGGAATTTATTATAGAAAGTAATCTTATTGCAAAAGAGTTTCACTATTTCCCTCAATGTGACATCTGCTGTAAAGAGGATTATGCTCAGTTTTGTCTCAATGTTCCAAAAAATACGGCCATCGATTTTGTAAGCCACCTAGATGCTAATCATTATTGACCGAGCATTAATGGGATCTTCTCATTACCGGATGTGCCAAAAATTCTTATAGGACCCACCTTGCAAAAACACAGATGTTAAAAAAGTTGTCTTATTTCTAGAATTTCTTTTTTTTAATTCGTTTCTTAAAGGGAATCTGTCAGCAGGTTTTTTCATCTTCATATTAGGGCAGCATGATGTGGGCAAAGAGGCCCTGAGTTTAATGATGTATCACTTAGATTACTGTGTGTAGCTGTTCTGACACAGTGATAGATTTTACATTTAGGCTATGTGCCCTCGCTGCGGATTTTGCGCGGATTTTGCCGCGGATTTGCCGCGGATTTCCCGAAAATCTGCAGCAGCGGCACTTCCAAGCCATTTCAATGGCATTTTGGAAATGCTGTGTCCATGCTGCGGATTTTTCCGCTGCGGATTTGCCGCGAATTTTGATCCGGAAAAATCTGCAGCATGTCAATTGTTTGGTGCAGATTTGGCGCTGATTTTTGGTTTTGAATGGGGAAAAAAAAAAAAAAAATCTGCATCAAAATCCGCGGTAAATCCGCGGCAAATCCGCGGGTGCGGATTTGCCGCGAAAGTCGCGGATTTTCAGGCAGAAAAATCCGCAGGTACATTCTACCGTGGACACATAGCCTTAGGCTATGTGTCCACGCTGCGGATTTCTCGAGGATTTTGCCGCGGATTTATCACGGATTTACCGCGGATTTCCTGAAAATCTGCAGCAGCGGCACTTCCCAGCCATTTCAATGGCATTTTGGAAATGCTGTGTCCATGCTGCGGATTTTTCCGCGGCGGATTTGCCGCGGATTTTGATCCGGAAAAATCTGCAGCATGTCAATTATTGTTGCGGATTTTGGTGCGGATTTTGGCTTTAGAATTGGGAAAAAAAAAAAATCCGCATCAAAATCCGCGGCAATTCCGTGGTAAATCCGCGGTAAATCCGCGGCAAAAATAAGGTGCGGATTTGCCGCGAAAGTCGCGGATTTTCATGCAGAAAAATCCGCAGGTACATTCTACCGTGGACACATAGCCTTAGGTATGTAGCAGTGCTAGGAGAGCTGTCCCCACCCACACCAGTCTCTCAGTGCACATTTCCATAGGCAGAAGCTGCTAATCACAGAAAGGAGTGGAGTTGGACTAGAGCTCACCACAGCTGAGATCCACTAATGATAAAGATAAGAGGTTTATACTAACATTACATGTAAACAAAAAAAGACTGTGAGATAAGACACACTGGGCTGAATTTCCTGTTTTAACACTTGCAGCATGCTGTCTTTAGATTTGCAGAAACTGCTGACAGAGTCCCTTTACGAAAAATTAATC
Organism: Anomaloglossus baeobatrachus; assembly: GCF_048569485.1. NCBI lineage: Eukaryota > Metazoa > Chordata > Amphibia > Anura > Aromobatidae > Anomaloglossus > Anomaloglossus baeobatrachus. Next base: position 647,396,968 of record NC_134355.1, read on the forward strand.
AAAGCTGTTACCTGCTGGGATCTATGATCAACTGTACCCTGTAGGGAAACCAGGCAGCACATGTTTGATTTTTTGCAGCCTCGGGGAAATTTATGTATTACACAGTTCCCTTTCAAATATTGTGATGTGTCCATGTAATGCATAGACATGTGGTGTCCTCAGAGAATTTCATTTAGCCATTTTCTCACCTTGTATTAGATCGGAATCCTGTAGACCCCTTTATTGACTCAGAATTGGCTTTTCTCTACATGCATCTCAATAGGAGCCAACAATAATATATGCACCCTAGAGATAGATCTATAACCCTAACTGGTCAGCTTGAATTGACCCTATAACCTTTTCCCATTGGTAGAGTTGGCAGTGTAATGCTCACCACAGGAAATGGTAAAGCGGGGAGCAGGAGTGAACCCACTGGACCCCAGTGGGACCCTGGGCTTACCCTTAGTGGGAGGAGAATGAATTACTAAGTGCCCATTGCGAGGCAGATGCCAGGTTCCACTCCCAGGGCAGAGACCGGGACTGCATCAGGTGACTCCCAGGACAGGGTCGGACACGGGGACAGGCAGACACAGTCCCTAGTGTAGCAAGGACCTCCAGGGTAACTGAGTCTAGTGGCCCGGTGAGGGTGGACTGACACAGTCTGTAGAATAGCAAGGGCCTCCGTGATAGCTGAGACTGGTGGCATGGCTGGGGAGGACAGACACAGCCTCTAGTATAGCAAGGACCTCCGGGAAAGCTAAGGCTGGTGGCACGCCAGGGTGGACAGACACAGTCTCCAGTATGGCGAGGACCTCCGGGGTAGTTGAGGCTGGTGGCATGGCCGTGGTGGATGGACACAGTCTTTAGTATAGCAAGTTTCTCCGAGGTAGCTGAGGCTGGTGGCACAGCCAGGGTTGACGGACACAGTCTCTAGTATGGCTAGAGCCTCCAGGGTAGTTGAGGCTGATAACACAGCCGGGAAGAATGGACACAGTCACTGGAATAGCAAGAACCCCCGGGACAGCTTAGGCTAGTGGCACGGCTGAGGAGGATGGACACAGGGTATCGACAGGACCGGGAGTCAGGCAAGGGCAAAGTACACTGTAACAGAAGTACAGCTTACAAAGGGACTTGACAACTAGCTGGCTAGGGCAAAGCAGCACTAACAGAACGCTTTGATCAGGCACCTCCCCTAATGGGAGAGTATCTTAAGTACCCAGTGCCTCTCAGCAATAGGCTGAGAGACACTTACAGGAAATGGTGTGCTGTCTCTTTAAGAGAAGGTGCACGCTCACGACTAGTAGCATTCCTGGGGGCCCTGTGCCATGTGCATAGTCCCCGGGAGGAGGAAGCAGAGAGCACCCACTTGGAGGAGTGCGGAGATGCTGGGTAGCATGATGAGGGTCAGCCTTGGTGGTGAGTAAGTGCACGTCCTTGCAGGGGAAGAAGCGCTACAGTCAAATTATTTTTATATTATTATTTAATTATCCTTGTCACTATCTATACTTAAAATCCTGAAATCACAGCCAAGATTACAATGGAAAGGTTTCTAACACAGTATCCATCATTCATAATAGGTGTTTCAAAGCTCACGTCTTCCATGTCCTTGCAAAAGTCACAGGGCATGCCCACAACTCGCCCCCATTAGTCATCTCCATATTACATGTTGCTTAGGTAAATGAGGCTGTTGTAAATTCTGTTAACAGAATTTTAGATAAAATGATGCTACCACAATCATATACAAAAAATAGAATACCAAAAAAACTACAATCAGACAATTACTATCTGGTTCTATTTGGTAAGAAAAATGTACTTTCTCCACAGTCACCTTATCTGTCACGATTCCTCTGTGCAGAGCATCTTGCTTTTGGAGATGCTCTGCTGTACTTTCCTGTGTTACTAAACTAGCAGTTTGTTTGACATTTCAGGATTCCATGTTGGTACTGATTACTCAGGTGTTCCACCTTCCTGGTAAGGCTTCTTTACTGAGCATGCTCGGCCAGGACCTTGTCAGTTGTATTTTCTGGTTCCGCAGTTGTGCTGTTGGTTGTGTCTCTGATAGTGTTCTGATCTTTGTTCACTGACCCCGGACTGTTGTTTGTCCCCTGTTCCTGTCATGACCTCCTGCCCTTTTGACCTTGGACCATTACCTGACCGCGCCTCTGCTTTCTCCCTAAACTTATTACGTGCTCTCCTGGATTCCAGACCCTCGGATATTGCCTTGACTATGCCTCTGTTTTCTTCTTGTGCTCATAAGCGTCCTCCTGTTACCAAACCCTGTCTTTCCTGACTACTCCTCCGTCCATACTTCCCGTAAGTAGTGGCTAGTATCATATTATCTTTCTCAAGTATGGCTTACAGTTGTTTTTAAATAGGATCTGACACTTTCCAAAAATATGTAGTTGTATACCTGGTGTAAACACCGATGTCCTCCAGAATCTGGTGGTGTTCTTCTTTCCTGCTCCTTCCTATTCTTGACTTATGGCCCCTTTTTTATATATATCAATCTAGTCTTTTAGCCAAGGGGGTGTGATCTTCAAGGTGACACCCACAGAGGAGAGTTTAGGACCACGCCCACTTGGATAAAAATACTAGATTCATATACAGACAAAAGAGGACGCATCTCCAGTATAGAGAGGCCTAAGAACAAGAGAAAAGCAACTTTGGATTCGTGAGAACAGTGACATTTATACCATATAAAATAATGACATATTTACAGCAAATGACGGACCTTTTTCAATATATTTCCTCTCATCAGAGATGACCTCTTTACATATTTTACCGGCCAAAGCTGTCGCCTGCCAAATATTTATTCAGTGGCAGCAATATTACCATTTTTCATTCTATTGTCATGAGGCACCCCTTTACTTTCTAGGCCATCTTGTGTTATAATTTATGTTTCGAGGTTTACACTTTATTATTGTCCTCTTCATGGTTCAGTTTAATCCGCCCGTCCTGTAAATGGCTCTTACGGAAATATTAATACACAATGAGCGTTTTATTTGTTCTCCAACTTCCACACGTGAACTTCTGAGGCTCTTCACCGCATCTCATTTTCATTTACATTTTGCAATTTCCTTTTCTTATTTCCCAGTATTTTAAGAACATCGATTCTTTTGTAAATGTCTGAGCAACAATTGCTCTCTTCAGGTTGCTCTCTTCACCCGGCTTCTTAGTGCAAGGTGATAATCACTCTGCATCTCTGTACAAGCTGACAGGGTCTGATCCAGTGATTGCATGAAATTGTGTCTAGATCCTGACGGGAAAGGCAAAGATGGGATGAATAATTTGTTTTCCCATAATGCATAATGGAACAACTGCTAATTCTTTACTTATATTAAGAGGGTACTACGTCGTCTATTTTTGGTGTCAGTAGATCACAGTGCAGGGCTACATGCACACTTGCACAGGATAATACTGCTGGTTGGGCAGATTCCCCTGGGTCTGGTGCTACAAGGGTAAAGTAGTTCATCTGGTCTCCTAATTTAGGATGAAAAGTCAGACCTCAGCTGTTCTCAGTTACCTATTCACCTCTGCTATAAATATAATACTCCTCTCTAAGTTCAAGGAGCTGCCAGTGATAGCTCTGCTACAGCTAGCCTCAGGATTGAACTTGTGAGCTGAGGACCTTGAAGTCGTTTTGGGAGCTGTAGCCAGAGATTGCTGCGTGATGGTTGTGTGGTGTTTTCCCTTCCTTTATATTCCATTTCAGCTTGCCTCATTTCTATGTTCTCATTTACTCCTTCCTGTAATTGATTAAACAGTAAAGGGAAGTAAAGTGTCACGTGCTAAAAGGAGTAACCTTATATTAAACCACAGTGTATACACCTAATTGCTGCCTTAATATGCAGCAGTGGTGATAACACAAAATTATTACCCAAATATATGTATAGCATACACCAACCTGAATTATCATTAGTATGTGGCTATAATAACATATATACTAACCACATGAGGTTGCAGGTATAAAGTGTGAGAGGAAATTTCTCTATAGTATAATTAGTAACCGGATATTAACTAGTCATATGAAAACATATAGAACTAGTGATAGGTACAAAGTAAATACTGATGAATGAATGGATTTACCGGAGTATAGTTGGAGCACAGGTCCTGGTGTGTGATGCCCACCCCGATGCGTGCACGTTTCGGTGCCGTCTTCTTCAGGGGGTATTTTTTTAAAAAAATATTTAATTATCTAATATATGCTCTTTTGTCGAATACTAATAAAGATATTGTTATTTTGTGACCTTTGGTCGAGTTTTTTTTCTTTTTTGGTTTTGTATGATGTTTTCCGAATGGTCCTATTGGTCCTATATACCCCCACACCCATGATTATGATTGTATTATAAATTACAGTTTTACTTATTCTGTGGGTGTTGGTATGGGATGTGTTATCTAACAAAATTGGTGATTATTTTCCTCCTGTACATTGACAGGTAACACTTCTAACCTTTGCACATGCTCATTAGCTGCTTCAATACAAAAGATAGGGTCAGGGACAGGTCTGACCATTGTGGCTAATGTACGTGTGAATTTTCTGAAACGATAGGAAATTAAAGTCCTAGTAGCCGGTGTATAAATTGCAATATTTCTAATTATTATCTAATATATAAAGCTGAAGGTGTGTATGTATGTGTGTGTGTGTTTGTGTGTGTGTGTGTGTGCGTGTGTGTGTGTGTGTCCGGGATTGGCATCTGCACCGTCGCAGCTACAGCGACAAAATTTTGCACACTCACACTTCTGGACCCCGAGAGCGTCATAGGCTATGTTTTGAGGGGAAGTTTAAACCCCACGCTTTACAGTTATTCACCAAAAAACCTGCCTCCATTAAAGCGAATGGAGCTGGGAGCCACAGTGCAGCCAGAACTTCAGAAGAATGCGCAGCCACGCCCTTATATGAAATGTTGGCATGTCACAATGCAGCCAGGGAAAGAGACAGACAGGGAAAGAGGCAGACACAGACAGGGTAAGAAACAGACATAGACAGGGTAAGAGACAGACACAAAGAGACAGACACAGACAAAGAGACAGACTGACAGGGAAAGAGACAGACAGGGAAAGAGAGGGAAAGAGACAGACAGGTTAAGAGACAGACACAGACAGGTAAAGAGACAGACACAGACAAAGAGGCAGAGACAGACACAGGGAAACAGACAGACAGGGAAAGAGAGGGAAAGAGACAGACAGGGTAAGAGACAGACAAAGACAAGTAAAGAGACAGACAAAGAGACAGACCCAGAGAAAGAGACAGAGGGAAAGAGTGAAAGAGACAGACAGGGAAAGAGAGGGAAAGAGGCAGACAGGGAAAGAGAGGGAAAGAGACAGAGAGGGAAAGAGACAGACAGGGAAAGAGACAGACAGGGAAAGTGACAGAGATAGACAGACAGGGAAAGAGATTGAGACAGATGGAGAAAGAGACAGAGACAGTCAGAGACAGACAGGGAAAGAGACAGACAGACAAAGAGATATATACAGAGGGGTAGACAGACATTACATTTATATCTATTTGTTTCATGGTTTGTGTGTGCAGAATACATTTTTGTTAATACATTCTATTTTGTTAACAGCAGTTATTAACCCGGGCGAAGCCGGGTAGTACAGCTAGTTTTTAATAAAGATCGTGATATGGAAGCAAAAAAACCCCCCAAAACTTCATTTAGCACAAAAACCTGTTTTAAACACTGGGTCATCTCCTGATGATAGAAGGGGGCTGTGAATGGGTTAACAGTGTGCGGCGTGTTCGTGATTTTGGAGCAGAGGAGAGGCAGAGACACTGATTTAATAGCCTGGATTGTATAAGAGATAGTTAGATCTCTTCACTGTTATTAGCTTCCACAATGAGCTACTGTAGCAGCTCAAGAGGAGCCGGCGATATAGAAATATAATTATATTTCCTTACTAATCTAATAAGGGGAGATAGCGGCAACAAGCTTGGTTAATTTCGCAGCTTGGTTTTACAGCGCTCTTGCTGGGAATAAAGGCAGAGGCAGGTATGGCGGGGAGAATTAGAACTGTAATCTGGCTTTGCTAGCCAGCCAGAGATATCTCTCTCCTGCAGATTGAAGGGAGGTAATTCTGTATCTGCGGGAGGAATGGCGGAGAACTATCTGTGGTGTCACCGCCGCTATTTCTTCAAGGCAGGAGCGTACAGTAGATTGAACGGCTCCAGATTAAGTTCTGATCCAGAGAGTGAGGCTCTTGGAACAGCTCCCAGAAAGCACTCTACTCAAAGGTAAAATACACCGGCCTTAAAGGGAACCTCTCACTAGAATTTTCGCTATGAAACTAAAAGAATCCCCTTCTGCAGCTCCTGGGCTGCATTCTAGAAAGGTTCATCTTGCTACTGGCCCCCATTTCAGACCTAAATAAGGACTTTATAAAATCTTACCTTTTGTTATGCTAATGAGCTTTGCTGGTGATATAGAAGGGTTAATAGTTTCTATATTTCTTAATTTTAAATATTTTATTGTTCCATTAGTATATCTGGTGTAAATTCATAGCCATTGTGTAGCCTTCAAAACAAAGAAACAAGCTCAAGGATTATTATTGTCTGCTAAATGTTCTTCTTATCTCATATGCATGACTCTACATTTTTATGTTTCTCAAACTTAAAGATCACATGATCAACTGGTAAATTTCCACTCAAAGCCTTTTTTGCAATATCACATTGATCTGTAAATGGTATAAATTATCTGTGCATTGGCTAAATAAACAGAAAACTGATCATGCTCACATGAATGCAGGTCTTTTCTCCGAGCGCTCGATATTGACTAGGCAAAGAGGCCTACGTCAACAGGACCTCACTGGTGATCCCATAAGCTGACTTCTGACAAAACAGAACAGCTACAACACTGGCCATGGGGGCGGGCTCTATTGCGTCCGTTATTCCCCCTCCTGACGCTGTTCGCCATCCCCCAGTGTTGATTGACATAGATGAGGCTGCCGCCTTCATGTTACTCAGTGCTCCTGAAGTCTCCCGCATGGCCAGTGGCACTATCGCGGGACTGAGCACTGTTCAAATCGCAAGCGCCGGTGATGTTATTGCACAGGCGCGAGATTATGGGCGGGTACTTGGATGACGCTGGTGATGACAATGTCATCACCAGCGTCATCTAAGTAGCCGCCCATAATCTCGCGCCTGCGCAATAAGATCACCGGCGAATCAAAAAAGAGAGGGAAATAATCGCTGTATATAGGGATCAACCAATAAAATCTTCGTTTAATTCACAAGTAATAATTTTATTGATACAAAAATTTATACACATAATATCCGCACAAGACAGTGAAAGGGTTAAAAACATTTAAAATACAAATAAGATCACCAGCGCTCGCGATTTGAACAGTGCTTAGTCCAGCGATAGTGCCACTGGGCATGCGCGAGACTCCAGGAGCACTGAGTAACATGAAGGCGGCAGCCTCTTCTATGTCAATCAACACTGGGGGTGACGGCGAACAGCGGCAGGAGGGAGAATAACGGATGCAATATGGAGACACTAGAGAGCCTTATTAGAGTACTTGGGTACTGTCATTTTTTTCACTTGAGACCCCTTTATAACTCCCGTGGAAAAGTCTCATGTAGAGCTGCTCTATGTACCTCTAAGTCATGACATGATGGGATGGAAAACAGTAACACAATCTTGGGTCAACATCCAGTCTCTCCTGTGGCCATCATGTAACCAGTACGATAGGATAGTCACAGTACCCTGGGTCCAAAACATTACCCGTCTGGAGTGACCAAAGGTAAAACTTGACGTTCCTAGACCACAATGCTAAAGCTGTAATAGTGCTCCCCATTTACCATTTGGCATTAATAATAAAGATGTCTTCTGTGGTGGGGGGTATGTCCTTGGTCTACAACAAGGGTGTAGCATATTCGCCATCAGACCCAAATTTTATGATTTGTCTGATTTTTTTTCGTACACAATCTTTGCAAGTTTGGTCAAAAGGGGCCGGGGTTTACTGAAACCCTGCCCAGAAGTGGGATGTCTGATTTGGTTTCTGTCTGTACCTTGGGGGTGGGGCTCATTCTTGGGCAGGGGTGGGACTTAAATGTTCCTATTCTGCAAACAGTAATGTAGGTAAATATTAGCGAGAAGTTGGCTAAGAATGTAGTAGTTGACGTAGCTAATAGTGAACTGATTTTAGCCCCGGTTGAAGGGAAGGTTTGGAATGAACGATTACTTGCTGCTGTCTGAAAAAGACCCATCATGCTGCTTGTTATATTCGATATGACGGCCATTTTATTTTTTAGTTGCCAGCAGCATGTTGTATTAGAAGGTCAGCTTGACATGCAGATATAGCTCCTCTTTTAAGAAGCACTTAAACAGCAAGACAACTTTTGCCCTGAAGGTGTTAAAATGTGTGGAAGGAAAATGATCGCATTTGCAGCGTATGGTGTGAATATCTCATCAAGAACAAGCTGCTCTTTTCGGTTTAGGACGGATATTCAGAAAATGTTTGATTAACTATTTCTTCCCCTCCGGCTCCCCGCTTATGTTTCATCTCCAGATTATGGGAGCGACCCTTGAGACACGCTGAATAGGTGATCAAAACTCCGCGGAAAAAGTCAATTTTTTTTTTTTTTAGAAATATTACATTTTTTTTTTCTTCATGTATTCTACTTATAGGCTTCCCCTAATCTTCCCATTTGTCCTAGGATTGTCTCATAAACCAAAAGCAGTGTGGCTATGCAAATGCACTAAAACTGGGCACTGCTTTGTGTGTGTTTCCAAAAGCTTCCATCAGGGGGCGCTAAAATTTCACGCACATGAGGATTTAGATTTGGCTGATATGCTCCAGACCTGTATTATTTTTTTATTTTATTCTGGAGCCAGTCAACACTCTCCAAGTGTATTCCCAAGTTTGGGGGTTATCCTCTATCCACCGTATAATGGATAACTTTCCGATCACTGAGAGTTCCAATGTTGAGACCCCCATTCATCTCTAAAACAGGGGCTATTGAAGAGCCCTGTGTGCATGGAGCTGAGGTTGATCATGTGCATTACCACTCCATTCATTCTTATGGGAATTCTGAAGAGGGTGGCTATCTGTCACTCTAGGTACGGGGAAGTATCAAGCGAACAGCGAAAGGTAAGGGAACAGGACCCCTGCGTCTGGGGAAGGGAGAGATGGTGACCCCTGACCAAACTTACTGCTAGTCCCTGGGGTCTCTCACCTACCTAGATGGGTTCTGCACATATGCGCCAAGCCAAATTCCTGACCCTAGGTATCCCTAGTGCTGGGCCCTAAATAGGGAACGGGTGGGATGAGCTCTTCGTCAACAGCACTCAATGCTAAAAGAAGAGACAATGGGGACACACAGGGGAAAAAGCATGAACTACTTACCAACAGATGACACAGGCACAAGTTCAGCAAAGCTTCAGCAACGATACTACAGATAAGAGCAAGGCACTTGCTTGCAACCAGAGCTAGAATTAACTGAATAGTATCAAAAGTACCAGTCCAGGGAAGAAGTTAGAATTTAAGCACCAAGAGAATACTGATGATCAACAGCTGGGTAGAAGGCGAGATCCTGCTGAGTCCAAAAGGGGAGAAATGAAAATCCAGCAGGAAAGCTACCTATACCAATGAATATTGACAGCAGGAACAATGGAAAGCCAGGGAGCATTTTCTGCAGCCAACTTTCTATAGCCAGAAACTACATGACTGTCTGTCACCCATGACACTATCTCCAGCGATCACTTTAAGAGGCATTGCACATAATCAACCTCCGCTCCATTCTCACGGGGCTTTTCAGAGCCCAGGTTCTTGGGATCAATAAGACCCCCAATGATTGGGATAAGTCCCGAACTTGCGATCACCCTTTAACTGAGCTCTAATGATGTTGAGGTCTATGTGCACCTACTAAGATGTCCTTTTTTGCCATGTGAAGTGGGGCCATATTGGTTGTCACCTTTGAATTAATGAGAACATAAGTCAAAGGTGGCACCCAATATGACTTCCTGTTCCTGTAAATAGGGCCTAACCAAATTGGGCTCTTGCTCTAAGCTTTCATTCAGCTTTTTCCCCTCTTGCCTGTCAGAAAAACACCAGCGGGAAACTGATAAAAAATGATCCCATATTTTTGGGATCGTTCACATTCATCCAGCGCATCAGTTGTTGCTCTGGACGCGCATCAGAAAATGCTGAAATGTTGTGTTTTTTCGACCCTTCTCACCAGTTTTGAGGTAAAAATTGGTGAAATTTGTGGAAAGGTAGTTTTGACATCAGCTGTCATCAGTTCGGGCACAAGAAAACCGATCTGGATGTCTCGGATACATGAAACCCCGGCTGAACTTTTGATTTTCCACTACATGGCCAATGTTATGTTTTCGTTTGGAACTCAATTTTCGTTATTAGTTGATATAAGATTATAGAGACACAGTAAATGTCATACAACCATTGACTCGAGCCCTGATGTTAAAAGTACCAATATTACAGCTAAGTAATAAAATGATGACACATGAGGCCTACTAATGAACGTGCTCATCCCAAGAGTCGGAAGAGACTCTACATCCGGTGATGGACAGATACTGCTTGTGATATTGACATTCTCCTTACTCCTGGCCAAATGTCACTTCCCATACATAACATTTATTAATCAATGACTGTAGGTTGCAATTACTTTTTATAGACGATGGCAGATGTTATTTATATAGCTGACGCTCTCCACACACTTTCTGAAACAGAAGGTCATGGAAATAGAAATCTAAAAATGCAGTGGTGATATTCCTCTGCTTCAGGTTTTCTAGACCTTATAGAGCTGACGTAGGTTCACAAGACCATTCCAAATTATAAGAAAACTAGCATACTTGTGTAACTGATGGCAAGTAGTATAGGATAATTGATGCCAACGACGGTAGCGTCTGATTTCCTCTAACCATAAGGTGAACATCAACCAAACTGACCGATTTCGGCAGGTCTCAACTTCACCAAGGTAAAAATGAATATGGCATGTTGGATTTTAACATCCTCAAATGTTTGTTCTCATGGTACATCGGCCACCATTAGCCTAGGTTCACATTTCCGTTGTTTATGATCAGTCATAATCCGCCGCTCTGCTAAACAACGCAATCCATTTATCGGATTCCGTTATTTCCCATAGACTTGTATGAGCGGTGGATTGTGACTGATGCCCTTGCGTTGCATCCGCCGCTCGACTGATCAGTCTTGGAACGACTGACCGTCGGGCGGCAGGAACGCAGCATGTAACGTTTTTTGAGCAGCGGAATCCTTTTGATTTCACTGCGCATGCTCTCTCTCGGCGGCCGAACGAGCAGCTGATCGCCCGGCAGCCGCCTTCTGTGAGAGATCGGGTGATCTCCCGGCAGCCAGCATAGAGCGATCAGCTCACCTGATCGTTCACAATAGCCGGCCGCCGGGAGATCATCTGATCGCTCTCAAAAGACGGCGGCCTGGAAATCAGCTGATCACTCTCAAAAGCCGGCGGCCGGCTATTGTGAACGATCAGCTGATCGCTCTCGTTAGCCGGCCACTGGGAGATCATCTGATCGCTCTCAATAGCCGGCGACCGGCTATTGTGAACAATCACTCGTTTTACAACGGAATCCGCTTTCTTGTGACAATGAATTCCAATTCTTGTCACCCGTTGTTCAACGCATGTGACTGATGCAAAACAACGGAAATGTGAACCTAGCCTTATATGTCCCTGATAGCTGCTCATTCACCTCCATATAAAAAATAGTCTATGAAGTCGAATAAGTATGGGACAAAGACCAGTTTCATACATCCATCTGTGACAGTTGTACGGATCATGATGTCCACACTGATTGACATCATGTGCTTAGGAGGCTGTTGAGTTTGGAGCAGGAGACCCATGGCCGATCTGGACGTTGTAGTCCATGAAATTCAACATCATAATGGGGGGTTGTCAGCGTTTTCTTGGTGGGCCTTCATTTTTGTGGGGAAAAAAGTCCCATTTCTAGATTCATTGTCCTATTGGCACCCACTTGAATCCAGTATCTAATAGAATCATAGAATGGTAGAGTTGGAAGAGACCACCTCAAGGACCATCGGATCCAAACCCCCGCGAGTGCAGGTTTTCCTAAATCATCCCAGCTAAATGTTTATTCTGCTTGAAGATTTCCATTGATGGAGAGCTCACAATATGGCCCACCTTTCAACTTCTCAGTGATTTTTGCTACTCCTAAAAAGATCCCCAAGTTATTAGTACCACCAAACACATTGGATGGTTGTTGGCTGAATGCTGGTTCAGCCGATCATTCTACCAGCAACCACCTTGGCTGGCTTTCCAATAGAGCTCCTGTATTCCCTATGAGAAAGCTGTCAGGAGACATGTCTTGTGGTGGCTTATCTACAAACACAGAATAAAATCGAACATGCCAGATCCATAACTCCCCGGCAGTCAATAGTCCAGAGCCCCCATATACATAACACTATTTGTCAAAACCATCAATATTGGCGGGTTCAGTCGACATATGTCTAGTGTATAAGGAGGGACTTTAGCCAGGAGGGGCTACAAAGAGTTTTTCTCCCTCTACAGGACCAGTATGCTTATGCATTATCGCTATTTGATTTCATTTGGGAGTGTGTAATACCTCATTTCCCCTGTGGCGGCGCTGTCAAGAAAATTATTATTATTTTTTTTTTTTACTTGTTTGCAAAACTCACTGCAGCTGATTGTTAGGGTAACAGCAGGGGGTATATCCTAGGGCCTAGGCGGTGTTGAACTAGGGCGGCAGGGGTCCACAGTAACATTTACTACAGGGGCCCACTGATCTACTACATACAAATATTACATTCACAATGCTTCTATATAATATTCTGTGTAGTTTGTAAATTGATGATGAGATGTTTCCTTTGTCTGTAAATAGTGAAACAAGTGTATTGTGCCAACTAACTACTGATTATGTCGGGGGGTAAGTGACATACTACTACAAAGGGGCCCACCAGTGGATTCTCCTGTTCTCCAGTGGGCCAGTCCCAGCCTGATCCTAGGAATCTTTCATTACATTGCGCAACAATGATTTTGGTACTGAGAGAAAAAAATGTGATTTATACTAAGTTGAATGTGCTGATTCCAAATATGAACTCCAAATTTGGCTGGCACTTCTAGGTTTTAAGTTATGCATGCAAAGCCTATATTCACTCATTATAATAATAATGCATTAAATTATATTGTAAATATTCATGCCTGGACCTGTCCGGACTTGCTCAAACAGGTCTATTTGCTGATGTCAGCACTAAGTATATAAGGCAAGCTAGACAGAGTTTGATAAAAGCCGGGGCCACATAGGGATCTACTCCGATCCTCGCATGACACTGGGCTCACGCTGGCAGCACAGCAGGAGCCTAGTGTCATGCGAATGTCACTGCGACTGAGGTCCCATCATGCGAGCGGACCTCAGCTGCGGGGGGCGGGCCGGCACTGAGGAGGGGAGGGAGGGCTTTATCTCCCTCTCTCCTCCGTTGCTGGCTATTGCCATTCTCGCACTGCACTCGTGTTCCACCGGTGTACTACGAGTGCAGTGTGATTTTTCTCTCGCCCCATAGACTTGCATGGGTGCGAGAGAAACAAGACTCGCATTACAATCGCAGCATGCTGCGATTGTTTTCTCGGTCCGATTAGGGCTGAGAAAATAATCGCTCATGGGTGCTGACACACAGGCTAACATTGGTCCGAGTGGAATGCGATAAAACATCACATTCCACTCACTCCGATTTTCATGCGGTGTGTCTTAGGCCAAAGAGTTTTGAATCTGTTATAGTTATAGCAGCTAACTGTCTGATAAGGCCTAAGCCACACAGTATGAAAATCGGTGCGAGTGGAGTGCAATAAAAAATTGCATTCCACTCGGACCAATATTAGCCTATGTGCCAGCACACATGAGCGATTATTTTCTCAGCCCTAATCGGACCGAGAAAACAATCTCAGCATGCTGTGACTGTAATGCGATCCTGTTTCTCTCGCACCCATTCAAGTGTATGGGGCGAGAGAAAGATCGCACTGCACTCATGGTACACCGGTGTACTGCGAGTGCGGGGCGAGAATGGCAATAGTTGGCTAGAGAGGAGAGAGGGAGATAAATCCCTCCCGCCCCTCCTCAGAGCCGGCCCACCCCCCCCCCCCGCAGCTGAGGTCCGCTCGCACAATCGGACCTCAGTCACAGGGACACTTGCATGACACTCGGCTCTGCTGTACTGCCAGCGTGAGCCGAGTGTCATGCGAGGGGATCGCAGTTATCCCCGTGTGGCCCCAGCCTAATAAGTAGTCATGTTTTCTACAATCTATGTTGTTGGTTCCATCAAGCTAAGCAAATCACAGAACAGGTTCCTTTCAATAAGTACAGGAGACGGAAAATACACGACAATTTAAAAATATCAGCAATTCCTCCCTAATTTGACTCTTTTCTTTGATTCTATATGGTTTCATATTCGTTAAAAATGAGAACCATAAAAATAAATCTTCTCCTGATGTCTCAGGAGCTCAGCCATGACTTGCAGCGATGTGGCTGTAAGATAATTGGAATTGGCTGCAGCAGGATCCTCCCCCCTCTGCACCTTGGCTGAGGCTTCAGACACCAGATAAAGATGGGACTGATAAGCTGGAATTTAAACCTTGTGTTCTCTTTGGGTTATTTCAGGTTCCTGCAGAAAATCCTGTAAACTAACAAACAGTGAGCGCTACTGAATTCTTGTGACTCATTTCTAGGTGTAGTTTTCCTTTAAGAGCCGCACATCAATGTCCCTTATATCCCTATTTTCCGTGTTCTTGAATTCCATTCATCTACAAGTGCACTAGTTTATGCTTTGCCGTACAGATTTGCATTCAGCGCACAGCACGTTCCAATGTCTTTGTGACTGGCTGATTTTCACAATGTAGTGGAATAGACAGCCTCCCCATCCAAAGGTTATCTGTGTCTATTACAAAATAAGCCTTAGAGATTGCCATATGCTCCCGAGGGTTATGGAAGTGCATTCTGAATAGAGAGAAGATTCTCCTTTTCAAGAAATGCGTCCTTGTTATAATGGTTCTGCCTGTGAAATTAGATTAATTTGCATCTTGTTGTAGCTATTATTGTTCAATTGGATACTAAGGGGATTGTGCGGAATAATAAACGGGAGCAGAAAATATATTATACAAGAAAACTTACTGCAGAAGTTTCAGGCGGATGTTTGTTTATTTGGAATTGAGCCTGTTCATTAATTGGATTGACTGTAACCTTCTGATCTGGCTATATGTGGCCCACAAAGGCAGCCGAGACCCCCCCTGGTCATTATATCTAGGCTGAGGGTGCAAGGAGTTACTTGGTCTTAATGGATCTTTCTTCAAATCTATTACTGTATCTATCTATCTATCTATCCCGCTATCTATCTATCTATCCATCTATCCCTCTATCTATCTATCTATCTATCTATCTATCTATCTATCTATCTATCTATCTATCTATCTATCCCTCTATCTATCCCTCTATCTATCTATCTATCTATCTCTCTATCTATCCCTCTATCTATCCCTCTATCTATCTATCTATCTATCTATCTATCCCTCTATCTATCTATCTATCTATCCCTCTATCTATCTATCTATCTATCTATCTATCTATCCCTCTATCTATCTATCTATCTATCTATCTATCTATCTATCCCTCTATCTATCCCTCTATCTATCCCTCTATCTATCTATTGATCTATCTATCTATCTATCTATCCCTCTATCTATCCCTCTATCCCTCTATCTATCTATCTATCTATCTATCTATCTATCTATCTATCCCTCTATCTATCCCTCTATCCATCTATCCCTCTATCTATCTATCTATCTATCTATCTATCTATCCCTCTATCTATCCATCTATCTATCTATCTATCTATCTATCCCTCTATCATTTATCCATTCATCTATCTGTTTATCCATTTAACATTTATCCATTTATCTATCCATCTGTCTAAATATCTATTTATCTACCTCTCTATCTTTGTCCATGTGTCTGTCAGGTTAATCCTACTATCTGATTTATTCTATCCATCTATCTTTCCCGTCTATTCATCTGTCTGTTGATCTACCCTTCTATCCATCTATTCTTCTGTCAATCCATCCATCCATCTTTCCATTTGTCTATCTATCTATCTATCTATCTATCCCTCTATCTATCTATCATCTATCTATCATCTATCTATCCCTCTATCCCTCTATCTATCTATCTATCTATCCCTCTATCCATCTATCTATCTATCTATCCCTCTATCCATCTATCTATCTATCTATCCATCTGACTATCTCTTCATCTATCTCTCCGTCTATCCTTCTATCTGTCAATCTATCTGTCTATCCATCTATCTGTCTATATATCCTTCTATCCATCTGTCTATCTATCCATGTATCTATCTATCTATCTATCTATCTATCTATCTATCTGTCCTATCCATCCATCCATCTATCTGTCTTTCTATCTGTCCTTCTATCCATGCATCCATCCATCCTATCCATCCATGCGTCTATCTACCCATCTATATGTCTATCTATCCATGTATCTATCTATCCCTCTATCTATCCATGTATCTATCTATCTATCTATCTATCCCTCTATCTATCTATCTATCTATCTATCTATCTATCTATCTATCTATCTATCTATCTATCTATCCCTCTATCTATCCATGTATCTATCTATCTATCTATCTATCTATCTATCTATCTATCTATCTATCTATCTATCTATCTATCTATCTATCTATCCATGTATCTATCTATCTATCTATCTATCTATCCCTCTATCTATCTATCCATCTATCTATCTATCTATCTATCCCTCTATCTATCTATCCCTCTATCTATCTATCTATCTATCTATCTATCTATCTATCTATCTATCTATCTATCTATCTATCTATCCATCTATCTATCCCTCTATCTATCTATCCCTCTATCTATCTCTCTATCTATCTATCTATCTATCTATCTATCCCTCTATCTATCTATCTATCTATCTATCTATCCATCTATCTATCTATCTATCTATCCCTCTATCTATCCCTCTATCTATCTATCTATCTATCTATCTATCTATCTATCTATCTATCTATCTATATATCTATCTATCTATCCCTCTATCTATCTATCCCTCTATCTATCCCTCTATCTATCTATCTATCTATCTATCCCTCTATCTATCTATCTATCTATCTATCCCTCTATCTATCTATCTATCTATCTATCTATCCATCCATCCATCTGTCTATCCATCCGTCCATATAAATATTCATCCATTGTATTGAGTCCTGCTCTCTGTATTCTGGTGCCCTGTGTAGCTATTCTTACAATGACCATACACTAGCTAATTCGTGGTTAAATTTTAGTTTGGCAGACCGCTATCACTCCATATTCTCCCATTAGGCTGCTTTCACACATCCGGTTTTTCCTGTGTGGCACAATCCGGCACTTTGCAGGAAAAACGCAACCGTTTTTTTTTGCTGCCGGTTGCGTTTTTCCTGTATAGACTTTAATTAGTGCCGCATTGTGCCGCATGGCCTTGCGTTCCGTCCGGTTTTTGGCGCATGCGGCAGATTTAGCGGCGGCCGGATGGAACGTTGCCTGGCACGTTTTTTTGTGCGGCAAAAAAACCCCACATCGCGCCGCTTTTTTCAATGCATCCCTATGGATGCCGGATGCGGCGCGATGCGGCAAAAACCGCATCCGGCCGCCGCATACGGTTTTTGCCACTGCGCATGCTCAGTAGCCTGCCGCAAGCGGCAAAAACCGGACGGGCCGCATGTAAAAAACTTATGCAAAGGATGCGGTGTTTTCACCGCATCCGTTGCATAGGTTTCACAGCCGGATTGAGCCGCACTGCTCAAACCGGATGTGTGAAAGTAGCCTTTTGCTTCACATCAGTAGTGAGGGAGAGTAAAGCAACTGCCAAACACCTTTGGCAGTGGCTTATCTCCTCTGAAAACAAACAGAACCGACATTGAAATTCCAGCCGCCCAATCTTTCACTACTATGTGAAGAGAGAGTTGGGGGTCCCCTTACACATCGGGGGGTCAGTCGGCCCAGCTAACACTGGCGGGTTTGACCAACTTTCATCTATTTCGTATGAATGTATTTACAAAGGACAGTAGAAGAAACTACAAAGCACACTGCGGATATGGTTTCCTCATGGGTAGATATTCTTTAGAAACAGAAGTTCGTGGCGGCAGTCCTTGTGGCTCTCTAGTATGATGGTCTCCACCAGGTTTTAAACCTGGACCTGCTAAATGGAGGAAAGTACAGATAGTGAGCCACAGGCTGCACTGTTTCTATGAGAGGATTTTCTCTGCCTAAAAACCTCAATAATATTTTCCTCCATAATTTACTGGTATATACTGATATATCCCTCTATGTCAGTACATTATGGGTAGAAACAAAAATGACTGTATATATATCACAATTTCTTATCAATCTATCTCACATCTTTCTATCCTCTGAACATATATATATATATATACAAGTACAATTTTGTCTCTTCAGTGGAAAAATTGGGTTCATCTTATTACAAAGGGAATCTTATGCTCTGAAGAGCATAGAAATATATTTCCTTACCTATATTATATATGTGCCACTTAGTGAAAAATCCTCAAAATTGAAAAAAAAAGCCTTGGTTGTCAAACAAGAGTCCACCTTTGACCATCACAATGTCTATATCTTTCCGCCTTCCCTCAGGATCACAGCCCGCACAATCCAGTTGTTATCTTTTTGTGGTTTTTCATTGAACATTTTGTTAACGCTGAATGTATTTGTACTTGTAATATGAATGACACACGATCCCGTCCTCTTTGAATACATGTTAGTAAACCTGCTGCGCGGCTCCTACATCCCGAGACCATTCAATTCCAACTCCTTTGTACCGTAACGGATTCTTTGTTGCAGGACGAAAAGAGGAGAGGAGCTGCTATCTCAGATAAAGTTTGACACTGAACATGTTCTGTGGAATCTTCTTTTGCAGCATTCCGCTGAATTGTTGGCCGTTGTCCGTCTTCCCTTCATTCATCCAAGCTATCTGCTCAATGTTGTTGACAATGAGGAGCTGATAAAGTCATCAGAGGCTTGTCGGGATTTAGTCAATGAGGCGAAAAGATATCACATGCTTCCTCACGCCCGGCAAGAGATGCAAACTCCGCGCACAAGGCCAAGACTATCAGCAGGTAATGGAAATGGTGGTGGGAAGGAATATTCTTCACTGTTGGGTTGGGTGTACATCGGAGCTACTTTGGAGTAAAGGGAGTTGTATCATATGGACAATTCAGGAGAAGACAACTCAAAGAGATGGCAGAGAGTTTTAGGTCTTCATCAGGATTCTTGATCTTGAAATATGAGGACTTTTTGTATTTTAAACTGATCTAGTAAGAGACTAAAGAAGGAATTAAAGAAAGAATTGGCATAGACTTATGCCTATACTAGATGTAGTACCCGGTGTTGCCCCGGGATAGTAACTGTCACTCTGTCTCTCTCCCAATCTGTCTGTCTCCCTCTCTCTTTGTCTGTCTGTCTCTCTCTGTCTGCCTCTCTCTCTTTGTCTGTCTGTCTGTCTCTTTCCCTGTTTGTCTCTTTCCCTGTCTGTCTGTCAATTTCCCTGTCTGTCTATCACTTTCCCTATCTGTCTCTCTATCTCTTTCCCTGTCTGTCTCTTTCCCTGTCTTTCCCTGTCAGTCTCTTTGTCTTTGTTTTTGTCTGTCTCTGTCAGTCTCTTTCCCTGTCTGTCTCTTTCCCTAGCTCTCTTTCCCTGTCTGTCTCTTTCCCTGTCTTTGCCTGTCTGTCGCTTTCTGTCTGTCTTTTTGTTTGTCTCTTTGTCTTTCTCTGTCTGCGTCTGTCAGTGTCTGTCTCTGTTTGTCTCTTTCCCTGTCTCTTTTCCTGTCTGTCTCTTTCCCTGTCTGTCTCTTTCCCTTTCTATCACTTTCCCTGTTTGAATCTTTGTCTGTCTCTTTGTGTGTCTCTGTCTGTATTTGTCAGTATCTGTCCCTGTCTCTCTTTTCGTCTGTCTCTTTGTCTGTCTCTTTGTCTGTCTCTGTCTGTCAGTCTCTGTCTGTCTCTTTCCCTGTCTGTCTCTCTCTGTCTTTTCCTGTCTGTCTCTTTTCCTGTCTGTCTCTTTGTCTGTCTATCTGTGTCTGTCTGTCAGTCTCTGTCTGTCTCTTTTCCTCTCTGTCTCTTTCCCTGTCTATCTCTTTGTCTGTCTCTTTGTCTGTCTGTGTCTGTCAATCTCTGTCTCTTTCCCTGTCTGTCTCTTTCCCTGTCTGTCTCTTTCCCTGTCTGTCTCTCTGTCTTTGCATGTCAGTCTCTTTCTCTCTGTCTCTTTCTCTGGCTGCGCATTGTGACAGGCCAACATTCTTCTGAAGTTCTGGCTGCAATGTGGCTCCCACCTCAATTGACTTTAATGTAAGCAGCTTTTTTTGGCTAATAACTGTAATGCGTGGGGTTAAATTTTCCTCTCAAAAGATAGTCTATGAGACTATGACGTTTTCTGAGTCAAATGGGGTGTCTGTGCAAAATTTCGTGGTTGTAAATGCGACGGTGCGGATTCCTTTAGCGACATACACACACACACACACACACACACAGCTTTATATAATAGATTATTTTATAGGTGATGATGTCAGGTGTTGAATGGCTTTGTGACTATATAAGGTCAAAATTGTACCCTTGTTGGGTAGAGGGAGATTTTTTTTATCGTATCTACTTTGTTATTCATTTTTTAATTATTTATGTTTCAGTAATTCTGTCGTCTTAATCTCAGATTTACTTTAAACCGTGTCCCTTAAAAAAATTATCCGAATGGATGGTGCCTTTATGACGTTTATTTTCCATATTGATGGGCCGGTATTCAACAGTCATATATTAATATTATATATTAATCCTAGATCATATTTTAGTTACCATATATATAATGCAAGTATTAACCTCAGTATTGCTTAGAATGGTATAATTAGCCTTAATGTATTGCCTAATATTCATACGTTTTAGAAAATTACCGTACCCTCGAAAAACGAATATATCGTGTGTGTGTGTGTGTGTGTGTATATATATATATATATATATGTATATATATATATATATATATATATATATATATATATATATATATATATATATACACCGGTAATCTAAATTGAACAAATAATAATGGCAGCACTTTATAAATCTCACATGCAGAAAAAAGAATAAAAAAAGAAAAGACACTACTTTTAGTAATATTAAATTACACAAATATTCTTCTTCAAGGTTTCTCACTTGGCCAGCAGCTAGATCTTCTGTGTGTCTTTGGTACCAACACAAATATCTTAGCCTCATGATCCATACAGATTGGTTTCTTCCTTTCCACACACTGTACAGCTGCTTTCTTGTAATTTTTCCTTGGGCAGTTTGCTCCATTGTCGTTAGTTCATCTAATGGCCATTTTACATACATATATATATATATATATATATATATATATATATATATATATATATAAAACTTCCATATCTGTGCTTACTAACTGAATCACAAAACTGGACAGGTCACTGCTGCTAACACAAGCAGCACACTTTTCTCCTGCTGCTGCTATTGTCCCCATAGCTTGGTTAGTAATACAATAATCACCTCGTACCTATTTTATGACAATGTCCCTTTCATATGCAGTCTTTTCTTCAATACCATAATCATAGAAATGGACAGGTCACTTTCCCCTAAAATTCAGCATCATCTTATACTGATGTCATCATTCATTCCTATATCTTGGTTAGCTGCACTGTATTTAGTCCATTCCTGTGTCATGACATTGTCCCTTCTACATGAAATTTTCCTCACATACATAATTCAAATGAATGGACAAGTAACTTTCTCTTCAAGATCAACACACTATTCACCTTCTGCTTAATACACATTTCTTGGTAAGTCATCCATGCCTATGTAATTTTCTCCCCTATGAAACACTGTGTGCACTAGCATAATCACATCAGTGGACAGGTCATTGCACCCCACAAGATCAGTACACTCTTCTCCTTCTACTTAATACACATTTCTTGGGAAGTCATCCATGCTTTATGTCTTATCATTTTCTCCTCTATGAAGCTCTGTCTGTAATAGCATAATCACCTCATTGGGCATGTCACTGACTCCAACAAGATCAACACACTCTCCTCCTTCTGCTTAATACAAAGTTCTTAGTAAATTATACAGTGGACATTTCATGTTTATGTCTTATCGTTTTCTGTTATATGAAGCCCTGTCTGATCTAGCATAATCACATCAGTGGGCAGGTCATTGCCTCCCACAAGATCAACACACTCTTCTCCTTCTGTGTAATGCACATTTTTTGGTAAATCATGCATGCTTATGTCTTATCATTTTATGTTATATGAAGCTTTGTGTGCTCTAACATAATCACATCAGTGGGCAGGTCATTGCCTTCCACAAGATCAGCACACTCTTCTCCTTCTGCTTAATACACATTTTTTAGTAAGTTATACAGGGTTCATTCCATGTTTATGTCTGATAATTTTCTGTTATATGAAGCCCCGTGTGCACTAGTTTAACCACATCAGTTGGCAGGTCACTGCCTCCCACAAGATCAACACACTCTTCTCCTTCTGTTTAATACACATTTCTTGGTAAATCATCCATGCTTATGTCTTATCATTTTCTATCATATGAAGCCCTATGTGCACTAGCATAACCACATCAGTGGGCAGGTCACTGCCTCCCACAAGATCAACACACTGTTTACCTTCTGCTTAATACACATTTCTTAGTAAGACATAAGCATGGAATGACCATTGTATAACTTGCTAAGAAATATGTGTTAAGCAGAATGAGAAGAGTGTGATGATCTTGTGGGAGGCAATGACCTGTCCACTGATGTGATTATGCTAGAGCAGACAGGGCTTCATATAACAAAAAATGATAAGACATGTATGTTCTCCCCGTGCTTGCGTGGGTTTCCTCCGGGTACTCCGGTTTCCTCCCACACTCCAAAAACATACAGATAGGGAATTTAGATTGTGAGCCCCAATGGGGACAATGTTCCTGATGTATGTAAAGCGCTGCGGAATATGTTAGCGCTATATAAAAATAAAGATTTATTTATTTTATTTATTTATAAGCATGGAATCACCACTGTATAACTTATCATTTTCTGTTATATGGAGCTTTGTGTGCACTAGCATCATCACATCAGTGGACAGGTCATTGCCTCCCACAAGATCAACACACTCTTCTCCTTCTGCTTAATACACATTTCTTAGTAAGACATAAGCATGGAATGACCACTATATAACTTACTAAGAAATATGTATTAAGCAGAAGGAGAAGAGCATGATGGTCTTGTGGGAGGCAATGACCTGTCCACTGATGTGATCATGCTAGAGCAGACAGGGCTTCATATAACAGAAAATGATAAGACATAAGCATGCAATGACCACTGTATAACTTATTATTTTCTGTTATATGAAGCTTTGTGTGCACTAGCATAATCACATCAGTGGATAGGTCACTGCCTCCCACAAGATCAACACACTCTTCTCCTTCTGCTTAATACACATTTCTTAGTAAATCATCCATGCTTATGTCTTATCATTTTCTGTCATATGAAGCTCTGTCTTCTCTAGCATAATCACATCAGTGGACAGGTCATTGCCTCCCACAAGGTCATCACACTCCTCTCCCGCTGCTGCTATTATTTAAAGGCTACAACTGGTGTTTAGAGCTGTAGGACTATAAAATACTGATCTGTTTGTGCTGCAGATTGATGTGTTCTTCTCCTTTTTTCCAGGTGTGGCTGAAGTGATTGTCTTAGTTGGTGGTCGGCAAATGATAGGAATGAATCAGAGGACACTGACGGCTGTCACTTGTTTAAATCCACAAATCAATAAATGGTATCCATTGGCGAGCCTACCTTTCTATGATCGGGAATTTTTCAGTGTTGTGAGCGCGGGGGACAATATCTATCTGTCAGGTAAGACGTTTATTTGCATAAGAATATTCTGGATGATGCTGATGAAAGGCAAATCGTGGACCCAACAGTATCCTAATATTCTATTTTTTACTTTTATAATTCTCAGAAATAGCTCTTTCATATACTTTAGTGATCTTATCTTCTGGATAATATCACAAAAGCAGCTAAACAACTCTGTAAAGGCCCCCATACACATAAGATAAAAGTCGCCAAGATCAACCGTCTGGCTAATGTGTATGGGGGCCTCTGACTCTTCCCCGAAAGATCATTTAAAGAGGACCAATCACCAGGATTTTCCTATATAAACTAAAGCCAGTGCTATACTGGCGCTATCATGTTGATTCTATACATACATTTAGTTGTGAGATCGGATGTATAGTTTCTGAAATACAGGCAAGTAAAGTTTGTGAAATATACTGTTATTTGATTGATAGGTGCTGGTGCTGCAGAATATTTAATAGGTGGGTTGGGTTTTGCTAGTTATTCCCACCCCTGTCTGCCTGCCTGTCCTTCCTCCCCCTGTCCCCCCCCCCCCATCCTCCCCTGTAATAACAGAGACAGGGGAAGGAAGGACACGCAGGCAGACATGGGGCAGGAATGACTAGCAACCCACCTACTACATATTCTGCAGCACCAGCACCTATCAATAAAATAACCGTGAATTTCACAAACTTTACTTGCCTGTATTTCAGAAACTATACATCCGATCTCACAACTAAAGGCCGCTTTACACGCTACAAGATATCTTACGATGTGTCGGCAGGGTCACGTCGTAAGTGACGCACATCCGGCATCGTAAGGTATGTTGCAGCGTGTGACAGCAACATACAATTGCGATTGAACGAAAAACCGCACGCACGTCATTCATTCCTGACTAATTAAACGTCAGATTGTTCATCGTACCCAGGGTAGCGCACATTGCAGTGTGTGACACCCCGGGAACAATGAAAAGATCTTACCTACGTCCTGCGGCTCCCGGCCAGCAATGCGGAAGGAGGTGGGTGGGATGTTTACGTCCCGCTCATCTCCGCCCCTCCGCTTCTATTGGCTGTCTGCCGCGTGACGTCGCTGTGACGCCAAACGTCCCTCCCACTCCAGGAAGTGGACGTTCGCCGCCCACATCGAGGTTGTATGGTAGGTAAGTATGTGTGACGGGGGTTAATCGTATGTGCGGCACGTTCAACAAATTGAACGTGCTGCACATACAATGGGGGGCGGTTACGATCGTGTCGCAGGCGGAGGAGGGGACGCTGCGCTCACCCACTGCTCGGGTCCAGCTGCTGCTGCTGCTCGGTGGTGGCTCGAGCGGTGGGCCGGATCCCGGGGACTCGAGCGGCATTCCTCGCCCGTGAGTGAAAAGGGGGAAGGTTTGGGTTTAGGGATATTGTCCGTGACGCCACCCACGGTTGTGGTGAGGTTGTGACACCACCGCTGCTCTGGACGGGGATCCCAGGAGCGGTGACAGGGAGCAGCCTGGATGTTGTTTTCTCCCCTCCGTGGGTAGGGGGGTTGGTTGTCCCGGGGCCCGGTGAGGGGTAGGGATGCAGGGCAGGCGGGCTACGGGGCCTGGTGAGGTGCAGGGTCGCGGGGCAGCGCTGTGCCGCACGGCACGGTGGTACTCACTCAGCCAATGACGAATGCAAAGTCTCCGGTAAAACAAACGGCTGGATGGACGGGTCCCACAGACGGCTGCGGTGTTTCTCCTCCCGGCAGGTTGATGGTGACTGCCTTTCCCTGCACCTTTGTTTTGTGTACGGTTCCAATGGGTTCCCACCGGTAACCCGCTCCCCAGCTTGGATGGTTGCTGAAGGAGCCCCTTTTGCCCGCAGGCTCTGGCCCTGGGAATTGTAGCCTTGGCGGTGACTGTGTTTCCCTCTATGGTTTGAGCTGTTGCCTTCAATCGGGTCTTGACTGCTGGGAAACCCCAGAGGTTCCCTTCGCTAACGGATTTGACCAGTTTTACGGCGACTCCTAGCCTGGTCGGGGTCCGTAAGCCCTGCCAGATGGTGCTGGCTTCTCTTCTCTCACCGGTTCGGTACCGCCGGGCTTCCGCCCGTCCACGGTCCTTACGGCTCACTCCAATCGACCTCTCCTGCAGACGGTCACCACCGTCTGCCAACCTTGCTGTACCATCCGGGCCACACACCCGGATGCTGTCAGACTCTTCTACCCCTTCACTTCAAAACCGATCTGATCTCACTCCTTTTCCCGCCTCCAGGACTGTGAACTCCTCGGTGGGCGGGACCAACTGCCTGGCTCCACCCCCTGGTGTGGACATCAGCCCCTGGAGGAAGGCAACAAGGATTTTGTGTTTGGCTTCGGTGTGCCTAACCGGGGTGTGGGGTGTGTTGGTGTAGTACCTGTGACGACCTGGCTTGTCCAGGGCGCCACAATCGCATACGATATCGTATGCGAAATTGCAACGTGTAAAGCAGGCTTTAAGGTATGTATAGAATCAGCCTGATAGTGCCAGTATAGCACTGGCTTTAGTTTATAAAGAAAAATCCTGGTGATTGGTACGCTTTAAGTATCTAGAACTCCCTACACACAGTGTAGGATCTAATATTTATCGGTAAGCTAAAAACAAAAGGCAAAACAATTCAGGAATAATCCTGATATTTAAATAATAAAAAGTCTGCAAATTTTGTGTAGTGAAAGCTTACTTGACTAAAGGGTTAAATGATTCTCCCATCTGGGCTGGCCATTGCTTCAAATGCGAATGTGTAGCAGATCAGTTGATCAACCATTATCTAGGGAAGCAGTTAAAGTGCACCAGTCACCAGGATTTTCCTATATAACCTAAAGCCAGTGCTATACTGGCACTATCATGCTGATTCTATACATACCTTTAGTTGTCAGCTTAAATGTATAGGTTTGGAAACACAAGCAAGTAAAGTTTGTAAAATCAGCAGCTTGTTGAGTGACAGCATCTGAGGATCAGCTAATAGCTGGGGTGGGTATTCATAGTTATCCCCTCCCCCTGTTACTTATGCTAATTTTATTATACAATTGTTTTAGTTTGTGACTAACAGGACCTGTGCTGATGTCATACCCATATGACCAGAAGGTGCGGGGCTTCACCCAACATAGCTGATACCAGAAAACAGCATTTTTCTGTTGGCTGAGGCCCCTCCCCTTCTGGTCACATGGATATGATATTAGCACAGGTCCTTCTAGTCACAAACTAAAACGATTGTATAATATAATTAGCATAAATAACAGGGGGAAGGGATAACTATAAATACCCACCCCAGGTATTTTCTGATCCTCAGCTGCTGATTTGACAAACTTTATTATCTTGTGTTTCAAAACCTATACATCTGAGCTGACCACTACAAGTATGTATAGAATCAGCCTGATAGTGCCTGTATAGCACTGGCTTTTGGTTATATAGGAAAATCCTGCTGATTTGTGTGCTTTAACACTAGAAGTCCCAGAGAGGGGTCATTTAACATTTCTACCTTTGGAACCCAGAGACGGGTCGAATGACCTGAAGGATTTTAGCTAACATCCTATAATCACCGTCTTTTGTTCTGTAATTAAGGCCATTACCGTCGCACCACAGGAGGTTGTTGTTTTCCATTGAGTTTAGCCATTTAGTTTCTAGTTAGTTAGGTCAGTTTGGACTAAGGGTTACTTTGCACACTACGACATCGCAAGCTGATGCTTGCGATGCCGAGCGCGATAGTCCCTGCCCCCGTCGCAGATGCGATATCATGGTGATAGCTGCTGTAGCGAACATTATCGCTACGGCAGCTTCACATGCACTTACCTGCCCTGCGACGTCGCTCTGGCCGGCGACCCGCCTCCTTATTAAGGGGGCGGGTCGTGCGGCGTCACAGCGATGTCACACGGCAGGCGGCCAATAGAAGCAAAGCGGCGGAGATGAGCGGGACGTAACATCCCACCCACCTCCTTCCTTCCGCATTGCCGGTGGAGGCAGGTAGGAGATGTTCCTCGCTCCTGTGGCTTCACACACAGCGATGTGTGCTGCTGCAGGAACGAGGAACAACATCGTAACATCGGTCCTTCCCAATTCATGGAAATGACCGACTCTACTCCGATGATGCGATTACGACACTTTTGCGCTCGTTAGTCGTATCATAAAGGATTTACACACTACGATATCGACAGCGATGCCGGATGTGCGTCACTTTGGATTTGACCCCACCGACTTCGCACCTGCTATGTCGTAGTGTGCAAAGTACCCCTAAGGGTCATTTGACCAACTTTCGTGACTTCAGGGGGGGAGCTCGAAATTTCTGGGACTTCTAGTGTTAAAGGCTAGACATTATTCCTACACTGGCCACTTCAGAACAAATGTGGTATTACATGGCTCTAATTCAAATGAATAGTGTTGAGTCCTCCAGGGATGTGCTGTACAGCTTTCCTCTATAGCTAATAGAGGTGTATATTGAATAGAGACCCCCCCACCCTCCCTCTTTGATGCCCATGTGCATTAATAAGGCACATGAGCTTTGGGAACGGAATACTTCACCCAGAATGAGACATTACATTTTATCTCAATTTCTTGCAACCTCCCAAGGAGCTCCATCAGTACAGTCATTAATATGTTATGTATTCCATATCATTGATGTTATGGGTATTGCGATCGCTACCACATAGGGGGTCCTCACATGAAAGTTTTATGTTTATGTGCTCGATAAAAGTCTTATTATGTTATTGCATTTCATCAGAGTGTCTGCGCTCGTGTGAGACGAGCCCTTGATGAAGAAGCTTTTTAAGTCTTTATTTTCTCATGTCGGCCGGTAGGGACCACAGTGCCGATAGTATTAAACTGATCCTAGTGTTAAATCTGTATAGAAGCGGAGGATAAAGTCATTACATTGCATTATTTATCCTTCTGTACACATTCCCCTGCCTATTGGTCAACCAACTGGTGTATAGACCAGCCAAGGAAGAAATACACTTTGAGGAGGATAAGCCTAAGACTTGCTTGGGACTCGTGTGGTTTTTTTTTTATATTTTTTGTGTATATTTGTCTCCAGGCTAATTAAATTCTATTCCTCACGCTTCTTAATGAGGGTCTACCCACACCAATGCTATGTATTAGAGGCAGCTCAGACAGCGAGGAAGCATTTGTAAAATAAGAAATGCTAATCAGCTCCGCAGGATCCAACGCTAGCTCGAGGAAGCTTTAGGCAGGCTTATTCTCAGCGGCATCAAGTCGGAGGCATCCATGACTTGCTCCAGGCTGCCTGCACTCGGGGATCTCACTTCACTTTCCGAATAAGTACATTTTCCTAAGTACTCTATTCTTAAGGTTACTTCTGATTAACCATTCCCTATCCACTGGATGCAAAAGATGTGATCAAACAAAGTTGTCCTGTCCTATGTTTTATGAATGACCTACCAGTTCATTGGATGTGCATAAAGATCTAAAGTGGCTCCTATGGGCCATGAGTTACCAATAATTAACGCTCTTTCTCCCAAACCGCTATACACATGCACTTGTGATCTGCACATCTCTTACAGCAACTTATGCCCCCCGAGAGAAAAGGATTGAGCATGATAAAATTCAAATGCCTAATTACCCTCTTGTTTATCTGCCATTGGGGGGAGTTGGGAGGCCCCCCATACAAATTACACAACAGGCCTATTCTACCAAAATCGTCAGGTTTGGCAACAAGGAACAGTAGATGCAACTCATCAAGTGTTTCCAAGTCATTTTAGAGTTATCACTCCCTTAGATAACTCAATAAAATTCAGATCCCTAATTACCCTCTTGCTTACCTGCCATTGGAGAGAGTTGGGAGGACCCCATATACATTAGAGAATTGGTTTGTTCTGCCAAAATCGTCAGGTTTGGTAACAATGAACAGTAGATGCAACACTCCCTTAGATCACTGAATAAAATTCAGATGCCCAATTACCCTCTTGCTTATCTGTCATTGGGGGGAGTTGGGAGGCCCCCGTACAAATTATACCACAGGCCTGTTCTGCCAAAATCGTCAGATTTAGTAACAATGAACGGCAGATGCAACTCACCAAGTTTAGAGTTATCACTCCCTTAGATAACTCAATAAAATTCAGATGCCTAATTACCCTCTTGCTTATCTGCCATTGGGAGGAGTTGGGAGGCCCCCATACAAATTACACCACAGGCAGGGCCGTATTTGGCATTCATGCTGCCCTAGGCACTTTAAGTTGTATCGCCCCCTACTAGTAAGGCTGCTTTCACACTTGCGTTGTTTTACATCCGTCACAATCAGTTGTGTGACTTATGCAACGGATGCGTTGCAGATAGTGGCACAACTGATGTGACTGATGCTGCAAAGCAACGATCTATTGTTTTTTTTTTTACTGTTTTACCAGCGGCTGGCTATTGTGAACGATCAGCTGATCACCCGGTGGCCGGCCGCTGGGCGATCACCTGATTGTTCACAGTAGCCGAGCGATCAGATGGTCGTTCTCAAAAGCCAGCTGATCGCTCTCAAAATCCAGCAGCTGGGCGATCAGCTGATTGTTCAGCCGCCGAGAGAGAGAAAGAAACATTGATTTCAGTTATTAAACACAAGAGCTGAGCATGCGCAGTAGAAAAAAAAAAAGGATTCCGACGCTCAAAAAACGCTACATGCTGCGCTCCTACGTTCATACATAACTACATCACAAGAACAACTATCAGTAAATGAGTACATCACCAGAACCATAGTCAGTACATGCCTACATCAGCAGAACAATCATCAGTACAGAAATACAGCCCCAGAACCACTGTCAGTACATGACTGCATCACCAGAACAACTGTCAGTACAGAAATACAGCCTGAGAACAACCGTCAATACATGACATATCACCAACGTTATACAGGATCACTTTCAATGTCAGGTTAGCCCCCATCATATAAACTTGTATACTTTAACAATGGTAAGGAGATGATTGAAATTGTCGTTACCAACTATCATCAAACTAGGTACCACAGTACTGATTAGTTGCTAGTAGCCGCACTAGTAAACATTTAAAGAGTAACTTAAAGGTTTGGTCCGAAGGCAAAGTAATTTTCATTCTAAATCCCTATCTATTTAGTGCCAAAATATCATTTTTTTTATAATATACTTGCATTAATAATTTCCTATCCTGTCCCTTGAAGATGCTTCATTTCAGGGAGGGGCAGAGGCTGTGGCAGTGACTGCAGCCTCCGCCCCATGACAACGCTTCTTTCGAGTATCCCAGCATGCACCATGTTTTAGGATTCTCAAAAGAAGGGTCATCAAAAAGGTCCATTAATTCTTAGACTGGTGCAGTAATGTGTCCTGAGACCCCCATAGGTGAAGTGCACGGCTCAGGAAACAGGACTCTGATTTTCTACTGAATCCACGCTGCTCTGTCTGCTCTCCTGCACTTTCCTAATAGGTCTTTGGAGCAATTGTGGGGGACTCGGGACCAGGTTCCCCTCAGATCTGCTCAAAATGAATTACCCTAAAACATATAAAATAATTTCTAAAACATTAAGTCGCTCTTTAAGGTGCGTTTACACTGCTGCGGATTATTGGTCTACCTCAACAAACTGTCAATCACCTGATGCAGGAGCAAAATATCTGTCACCCACAAAATGCCGATCAACCTGCACAAATATTCATAATAGGGAACGTCGCACATAGAAAAATCATACCGGATATACAGCTCATACAGAAATCATACCAGGTGTATACAGCCCATACAGAAATCACACCAGGTGTATACAGCCCATACAGAAATCACACCAGGTGTATACAGCCCATACAGAAATCACACCAGGTGTATACAGCCCATACAGAAATCACACCAGGTGTATATGTCGCGGGCGGAGGAGGGGACGCTGCGCTCTCCCACTGCTCGGGTCCGGCCGCGGCTGCTGCGGCTGCTCGGTGGTGGCTCGAGCGGTGGGCCGGATCCCAGGGACTCGAGCGGCGCTCCTCGCCCGTGAATGAAAAGGGGATTTGATTGTGGGGATTTGGTTATTGCCCGTGACGCCACCCACGGTTGTGGTGAGATTGGTGACACTACCGCTGCTCTGGACAGGGATCCCGGGAGCGATGACAGGGAGCAGCTTGGATGTTGGTTCTCCCGTCCGTGGATAGGGGGTTGGTTGTCCCGGGGCCCGGTGATGGGGTAGGGATGGATGGCAGGCAGGTTACGGGGCCTGGTGAGGTGCAGGGTCGTGGGGGCAGCGCTGTGCCGCACGGCACGGTGGTACTCACGCCAATGATGAGGACACAGTTCTCGGTAAAACACACGGCTGGTTGGCGGGTCCCATAGACGGCTGCGGTGTTGTTTCTCCCGGCAGGTTGATGGTGACTGCCATTCCCTGCACCTATGTAGTGTAACGGTTCCAATGGGTTCCCACCGGTAACCCGCTCCCCGGCTTGGATGTGGGCCGGAGGAGCCCCTTTTGCCCGCAGGCTCTGGCCCTGGGAACGGTAGCCTTGGCGGTGGCTGTGTTTCCCTCTCACGGTTGGACTGTTGCCTTCTGTCGGGACTTGGCTGCTGGGAAACCCAGGAGGTTCCCTTCGCTAACGAATTTGGCAAATTCACAGCGACTCCTAGCCTTGCCGGGGTCCGTAAGCCCCTGCCGGATGGTGCTGGCTTCTCTTTGCGTACCGGTCCGGTACCGCCGGGCCACCGCCCGTCCACGGTCTTTACGGTAAACTCCGATAGGCCACTCCTGCAGACGGTCACCACCGTCTGCCAACATTGCTGATCCGTCCGGGCCACACACCCGGACCAACTTCTCGCTGCTTAACTGCCACTTTACTCCTCTCTCTTCCACTTTCCACTCTCAAACTCCATCTGCCCTACTTTTCCCGCCTCCAGGACTTTGTAATCCTCGGTGGGCGGGGCCAACCGCCTGGCTCAACCCCCTGGTGTGGACATCAGCCCCTGGAGGAAGGCAACAAGGGTTTTGTCTGACTTAGGTGTGCCTGACCGGGAGTGTGGGGTGTGTTGGTGTTGTTCTCTGTGGCCCCTGGCTTGTCCAGGGCGCCACATATACAGCCCATACAGAAATCACACCAGGTGTATACAGTCCATACAGAAATCACACCAGGTGTATACAGCTCATACAGAAATGATACCAGGTATACACAGCCCATACAGAAATCACAGCAGGTGTACACAGCCCATACAGAAATCCCACCAGGTGTACACAGCCCATACAGAAATCACACCAGGTGTATACAGCCCATACAGAAATCACACCAGGTGTATACAGCTCATACAGAAATCACACCAGGTGTATACAGCCCATACAGAAATCACACCAGGTGTATACTGCCCATACAGAAATCACACCAGGTGTATACAGCCCATACAGAAATCACACCAGGTGTATACAGCCCATACAGAAATCACACCAGGTGTACACAACCCATACAGAAATCACACTAGGTGTATACAGCGCAAGTTAACATTTGATAAAGATTCACTTTTGTTTATGGCATAGGCCACTCCAAAAGTGCACAATGCCTCCTCACTGCAAAAAAAATAAATAAATAAAATAGAAGATTTTTTTATTGTTAGGTTACACTGTTACTACCTGGCATGATTTTTATATGGGCTGTGTTCCCTAAAAAAATGTTTGTACAGTTTAATTGGCATTTGGGGGGTGACAGACGCCTTTAAATATCTTTCTTGGCCGCACATTGTCCTGTGAACACATGCTGCCAAGAACAATGCTACTCTATGTGCACAGGACGATCATGGTAAAGATGGTACTGTGCACATGAAAGTGTGGTCACAGGCTCAGCAGCTATTAAACCACTGACGATCTGCTGGATATAGATCAGCGATCACTTAAAACCTGCATTTAGCCAATGTGTTTAACCATCACCTGCATTTATCCAGCCTCAAACCTCGGTACCTCACAGGTCCTGGCACCATGATGACTTCACATCCACAGCTCGTCTCTGCAGACCTCCATCTTCTCTGCTCTTCTGCAGCACATCACGACACAGTGCCCTTAAAAATAACATGTCATTATAAAAATAATCAACCATGCTGTTCCCTAAATAAGCCCCTAAAATAAATAACTGTCCCTCACTTTTATCCCTGCACAAAAAAATGACCCTCACACTGTCTATATTATGGTACATGGCTTCCACACTGCCCCCTTTATATACCACACCGTCTCCCCTCATGAGTTACACCCACTACACCCTCCTCACTTAGGAACTATGATCGCCAAACTGTCTGCACCACATGCTGCCCCCTAGTCGAACTGCCTCCCATACATTAGACTTCTACATACTGAGCCATGTTGCCCTTTCTCCATACTGAGCCCACCCCACGCTGCCCCCTTTTCCATAGTGAGCCCACCCCACGTTGCTTCCTTTTCCATACTGAGCCCACGCCACAGGCTGCCCCCTGCCCCATACAGATCACACCCCATGCTGTGAGCCCACACAGAGCCAACTACATGCACCCCCTTTATCATACAGAGCGCTCCCTCTGCTACTGCTCCCTGCCCCAGAGAGATCCCCCTCCATGCACCCCCATTTCCCATACAGAACGCTCCCTATGCTACTGCCCCCTGCCCCATAGAGATCCCCCTCCATGCACCCCCTTTTCCCATACAGAGTGCTCCCTATACTGCTGCCCCTGCCCCATAGAGATCCCCCTCCATGCACCCCCTTTTCCTATATAGAACGCTCCCTATGCTGCTGCCCCTGCCCCATAGAGATCCCCCTCCATGTACCCCCTTTTCCTATATAGTGCGCTCCCTATTGCTGCTGCCCCCTGCCCCATAGAAATCCCCCTCCATGCACCCCCTTTCCTATACAGCGTACCCCCTATGGCTGCTGCCCCTGCCCTATAGAGATCCCCCTCCATGCACCCCCTTTCCTATACAGTGCGCCCCCTATAGCTGCTGCCCCATAGAGATCCCCCTCCATGCACACCCTTTCCTATATAGAGTGCTCCCTATGGCTACTGCCCCTGCCCCATAGAGATTCCCCTCCATGCACCACCTTTCCCATATAGAGCGCCCCCTATGGCTGCTGCCACTGCCCCACACAGATTACACCCCATGCACTTCCTTTTCCCCTAGAGAGGGCTCCCTATGGCTGCCCCTGTCCCATGCAGATTACACCCTGCCGGCTACCGCCGCTATTTTCGGCTCTACAGCGCTTACCTCTTGACTCCGGTGACTTCTCTCCTCAGCTCCTCAGTCTGCAGAAACGCCGGCAGTGGTGACTCATCGCGCTGCCTGTGACGTAATCAGTGAGCGAGCCAGGCCAGGTAGCTGATTGCAGCTCCTGACCCCGGAAGTGCCGGCGCGCAGGGAGCAGGTATGGAGGATGATTTGTATTAGCGTTTAAGATGCTAATACAAATTAAAAACGGGACCAACTAACTACCACACCCCCCCAATCCCTCCCCCCCGGCAAAGCCTCCGGTTATAGTAATGAGTCTGGGGAGGGAAATTTTAAAAAAAAAATATATATATATATATTTTTTTTACTTTTTACTCTCGCTCTTGGCACCGCCCCCCCCCCCGCAACCCGCCGCCCCAGGCACCAGACCTCCGGTGCCCAATGGTAAATACGGCCCTGACCACAGGCCTGTTCTGCCAAAATCATCAGATTTGGTGAGAATGAACAGTAGATGCAACTCACCAAGTTTGTCCCAAGTCATTTTAGAGTTATCACTCCCTTAGATAACTCAATAAAATTCAGATGCTTAATTACCCTCTTGCTTATCTACCATTTGGGGGAGTTAGGAGGCCCCCATACAAATTAACGAATTGGTCTTTTCTGCCAAAATTGTCAGGTTTGGCAATAATGAACCGTAGATGCAACTCCTCAAGTTTGTCCCAAGTCATTTTAGAGTTATCACTCCCTTAGATAACTCAATAAAATGTATATGCCTAATTACCCTCTTGATTACCTGCCATTGGAAAGAGTTGGGAGGACCTCATACACATTAGAGAATTAGCCTGTTCTGCTAAAATTGTTAGGTTTGGTAACAATGAACAGTAGATGTAACTCACCAAGTTTTTGCCAAGTCATTTTAGAATTATCACTCATTTACATAACTCAATGTAAAAGGTAACCAAGGATAGATCTTATTTTTGTAGCTTAATCCCATAATTGGTCAAGATGAGGCATACATAGAAATCCTTGGGCCCTTCAGCAGAAGTTCTAATTGGGCCTCCCCTCACAAAAAAGAAAAAAATTAATATACAGCTGGGTCACATACGAACATATCTCAGAACTTTACAGTCTTTACAAAGTAATTTTATTCCTATTGAAGCCCCTAGATTCCCATTTCATTGCACCCATAAAATATAATGACAACAAAAGGGTCCCGTAAACACTGTATGATACCCCAACAGTGAATTCCTTCACAGTACCCAACACACACAGTATGATGACTTTACTGTACCCCCCTAAACTACCCTGGCAAAGTATGGAGACCTCAACACAGTATAATCTTTAACTGTGACCCCCAGAAAGCCTTCCATGCAATATAATGGTCCCCACACTTCTTCACACTTTGCTCGCCCCTAGATTCCCATTTCATTGCACCCATAAAATATAATGACAACAAAAGGGTCCCGTAAACACTGTATGATACCCCAACAGTGAATTCCTTCACAGTACCCAACACACACAGTATGATGACTTTACTGTACCCCCCTAAACTACCCTGGCAAAGTATGGAGACCTCAACACAGTATAATCTTTAACTGTGACCCCCAGAAAGCCTTCCATGCAGTATAATGGTCCCCACACTTCTTCACACTTTGCTCGCCCCAACAAAGCCCCCAAATAAACCTCTGTAAAATATAAAGGCGTCCTCATAGCTCTCCAAATAGTATGGTATCCATGTGGCGCCCCTGACCTGGTCAGGCACCACTGAGTACTGCACCCATGCTGGGGACAGTACAATACAGGTAATCCAGAAGGCTGACCGGGGTGTGGTACACAGGCGCATAGTGATCAGGTCTCACACATGTACCTATGAGAGGACCCCTGGGGATTCCAGGAGGGGGTGAAGCATGAGCACGGCCTCCATCTCCTCTCAAGGGGTGTGGTAAGAGAGTCTGGTTGCTAGGTGGCGTAGGCAAGAACAGGAGAGGAGGGGCAGTGAGTCAGTTAGAGCAGAACTCCATAGGGCTCAGTGAGGAGCAGACCTGTGGGGCTGTTGCTGTCTAACAGCGCCCGCGCAGTGGCTACTGACGGGGGAGAACGGTCAACTAGGAGTGCTACCCGAAATCCATCTTCAGCTAAAGAGAGGGCACGGAGTGGGAAGTAAGGAGACTGCTAGAGAGTACCAGGCCCAAACGGGCGGCAGATCCCGGAGCGGAGATAGATCCAACTTTCTTTTGCTAAACCTGCCGGTGTGGGGCTCTCAAAGCCCACGCCACAACATTACCAAAAGCCGCAGCCACGTAGCCACAGTTAGGGCCCATAGGTCACAGGAGGCAAGCAGCTGGAGTGGCCTGGTCCAGGCGACAAGCACACGGCAAACGAAGGGGAGAGAGGCTGCAGCATCTTCCCTGGGTGACCCCCATAGGGACTCAAAGTCGGGGTTACCCCAAACCACCAAGGGCTAAGGAAGGCGAGTTAGTAGTCACCCTCACAAGTCAGCCTGAAGGACACCTGGTTCCCACTTGGTTCATCCCAGCTACGCCCGGGTCACTCACCCTGCCATCAACTGTGAGTAAAAACCCTGAAAGACATCCTGCTTGTGTGGAGTCATTCTGCGCCTTGTAGTTCTACACATCTACACAGGGCCCTGGGGCTTGCCTCACTCTCAGGAGGCTACTACATCCGACTGCACCCACCATCAGCCCCAGGCAGCCCTTAACCTGCAGTGGCGGTCCCCACTGACCGCAAATCTGAGAGTGGCGTCACGACAAGAAGAAGATCTCCTACCTGTGACCAGATCCAGCTGAGTGGAGTCCCTGAAGGTAATGCACTGCACAACACCTGTGGGGCTTCACATCTGGCGTCACGAACAGGATAAGGACTAGACCTGTTTAGACAGGTGACTATGTGCCTGGGCGGTCCGCTTGAAAAATTGGAAGCGCCGCCATATTGCCACCATGAAAAGCGCGCTGAAAAACAACAGCAGCCCGCGCTGGAAGAAGTTACCGCCCACGAAGAGGTGTGGCTACCCAGAGATCCCCTGCAGAGTTCTGCCCTCGCTTGTGAAGAGAGCGGAAGCGTCCGGAGACGGCGGAGCAGAGAAGAAGCCAGTAGCGTGCTAGAAGAAATGGAGTCCAGACACGGATACCCAGAGCCAGGCTCTGCTGCCTGGTGGTGCCGGGAGCTTGCCATCTTCTGCGACCAGCTGGAGGCCAGGATTGTGCGACGGCTCAGAGAAGAACGCAAGGAGCTTCTGGAGATGGCGGCGGCGGTTCGGACCTACGAGGAGGGAGCCGCGCGACGCCTGCCAGACCGAGCGGCGACGACTCAGACCCCGATGGTGCCACCGATGGGTGAGTCCAGAGATGCCCCGGCCAGCGCAAGTGCCCCGACCCCTGCTGCCACGCCCGCGGTCCCAGAAGAGGCGCCCGGCGCGGCGCCACCGAACCAGGCCGCAGCCACG
The DNA here is from genome assembly GCF_048569485.1 of Anomaloglossus baeobatrachus. Taxonomy (NCBI): domain Eukaryota; kingdom Metazoa; phylum Chordata; class Amphibia; order Anura; family Aromobatidae; genus Anomaloglossus; species Anomaloglossus baeobatrachus. Next base: position 647,435,445 of record NC_134355.1, read on the forward strand.
CTAGATGCGGCCCGCCAAATCCAGGCCGCCGCAGCCATGCCCCGCCTGGCCCGCAAAGGTCCGACCACCACTGCGATACTGATCCGTGCCGCAGGTGTGACGCTGACCCAGGCTGCCACCCTGCTGAGCCCAGTCCGCCAAGACCCCACCGCAGCAGCGACGCTCGTCCGCGCCGCAAGTGAGATGCTGAACCAGGCCGCAGCCCCGCCAGGTGCGGCCCGTCAAGCCCCGATCACAGCAGCGACGCCCAGCTCAGCCTGCACAGAGCCCTCTGCAACAGCGACGCTGATCCAGGCCGCCGCCATGCCAGGCGCGGCCCGCCAAGACCAGGCCGCCGCAGCGATGCCCTGCCCGGCCCGCCAAGACCAGGCCGCCGCCATACAGGGCGCGGCCCGCCAAGAGATTGCATCATCATTTTCCCCGGCCTGCAAGGCCAGAGCAGATACTGCTCCCCGGTCTGAGGAAGTCCCTACTAGGAAATCCCTGATAGGTGAAGACTCCGCATACTGGCAGCTGAAGGCTGACCTGGAGGCCAAGTTCCCACAGGAGATGGTGGACAGATACATGCTCCCTCCGCACACCCCTAAGGCAACCCCTGCAGCAACCACGCTGAAGAGTCCACCGCCTGGGCCAGCTGAGGAACACTCATCCCCAGCGCTGCCACAACCAGAGTGCAGCGAAGAACTAAGGGGGAGAGGAGGCCAGGAAGCTGAGGAGCTGACTCCGGAGCCACCAGCAGTGGATCTATACTCAGAGCCGGAGATGTTGCCCTATTCCCGTTGGGATGAGGAAGACCTGACACCGTCCGCTGACGAAGACCTGCCTAAAAGTCTCACCTGGGAGCTTGCAAGCTGTACCACGCAGAGTTCAGGCCGCAAGACAAGGCGTCGCAACAGAACAACGCTGTCCCTTGCACCGCCATCTCCAGAGCAGAGAGAAGTCACGGCCAGAGACCTACAAGAAAAAAGGTTCCTGAGAAGAGCCCAAGCACAGGTCAGAGGACCCCTTTGTAGAGGAGTTGTGGAAGACTTTAACTTGAAAAGCGGATACGGCTTTATTGTGGCACCGGGTATGAAAGAGGGCATTTTCGTTAATAGGAGGGATGTGAGAGCCCACTTGCCCAGAGGACACCCTGGCAGAAACTTGAAAATGGGCGACACAGTGCAGTTCACCATGCATCAAGGAGAAAGAGGCTGGTATGCCTTAGATGTAGCACCATGTCCCAAAGAAGAAAGAAAAGACAGAGATAAAGAAACAGATGCAGCAAAGGAAACAGATGAAGATCAAGAAAGAAAAGACAAGGAACCTACAGATGAGACTACCTCCGACGACGACAAAGAGCAAGAAAGCAGCAGGTGCCGCAGCCCAACAGGCCCAAGCCCTGGTAAAGAGGAGTAAAGGAAAGTAAGAAGTTCAGCAGTTAGAAAGTTAAAGTTTTGAAAAGTTTGTTTTGCAACGTTTACGTTTAAGCATGTGCCCACATAAACTATTGTGAGAAATAAACTTAAAGGCTATGAACTTGCTATAGCCACAAACTCTCGCAGTGTAAATAGTTACACCAGAGGGCACCACCACCACCAGAGTCAGCCTGTTTAGGGGCTTGGCTCGTCTGCAACCAGGAGGAGTCCGTCCGTATATAGGGCCTTGGCTCGCCTGCGACCAGAGAGCATGCCTGTTTATGGGGCCTGGCTCTCCACCACAAAGAGGGTACCTGGTCAGCACCAACTGTGGAGGCCGCCTCTGCATCCTGCCAGAAGAGGCTGAAGGCGCGGATCCACCAGGCCAGGTATACCCTGAAAACCACCAGCCCATGAAAGCCGCCTCTACATCCTGCCAGAAGTGGCTGAAGTCGCGGCCAACGGGAGAGGCAGATTGGAGGAAAGGTCTGGAGAAGTGGATGGCCCAGACCTGGTTGCCAAAAGAAACCGGTGACCTGCCTCCTGAGAGGGTTTTTGGGTGGGTTAACGGACTTGTGGGTGGAGGGTGGTGATGTATGGTACCTGGTGCTTTTAAATGTTTTACATGTTTTAATGTTTTATGCATTTTATAATGTTGTCTTGCAGCCCGAGGACGTGCTGGTGATAACTAAGGGGGAATGTGGCGCCCCTGACCTGGTCAGGCACCACTGAGTACTGCACCCATGCTGGGGACAGTACAATACAGGTAATCCAGAAGGCTGACCGGGGTGTGGTACACAGGCGCATAGTGATCAGGTCTCACACATGTACCTATGAGAGGACCCCTGGGGATTCCAGGAGGGGGTGAAGCATGAGCACGGCCTCCATCTCCTCTCAAGGGGTGTGGTAAGAGAGTCTGGTTGCTAGGTGGCGTAGGCAAGAACAGGAGAGGAGGGGCAGTGAGTCAGTTAGAGCAGAACTCCATAGGGCTCAGTGAGGAGCAGACCTGTGGGGCTGTTGCTGTCTAACAGCGCCCGCGCAGTGGCTACTGACGGGGGAGAACGGTCAACTAGGAGTGCTACCCGAAATCCATCTTCAGCTAAAGAGAGGGCACGGAGTGGGAAGTAAGGAGACTGCTAGAGAGTACCAGGCCCAAACGGGCGGCAGATCCCGGAGCGGAGATAGATCCAACTTTCTTTTGCTAAACCTGCCGGTGTGGGGCTCTCAAAGCCCACGCCACAACATTACCAAAAGCCGCAGCCACGTAGCCACAGTTAGGGCCCATAGGTCACAGGAGGCAAGCAGCTGGAGTGGCCTGGTCCAGGCGACAAGCACACGGCAAACGAAGGGGAGAGAGGCTGCAGCATCTTCCCTGGGTGACCCCCATAGGGACTCAAAGTCGGGGTTACCCCAAACCACCAAGGGCTAAGGAAGGCGAGTTAGTAGTCACCCTCACAAGTCAGCCTGAAGGACACCTGGTTCCCACTTGGTTCATCCCAGCTACGCCCGGGTCACTCACCCTGCCATCAACTGTGAGTAAAAACCCTGAAAGACATCCTGCTTGTGTGGAGTCATTCTGCGCCTTGTAGTTCTACACATCTACACAGGGCCCTGGGGCTTGCCTCACTCTCAGGAGGCTACTACATCCGACTGCACCCACCATCAGCCCCAGGCAGCCCTTAACCTGCAGTGGCGGTCCCCACTGACCGCAAATCTGAGAGTGGCGTCACGACAAGAAGAAGATCTCCTACCTGTGACCAGATCCAGCTGAGTGGAGTCCCTGAAGGTAATGCACTGCACAACACCTGTGGGGCTTCACATCCACATAACCTTCCAAATAATATATTGGCACCCATATAGCCTTACATATAGTATAACAGATCTCCGATAGTACTCCATATAGTATAATGGGCCCCAAATTGCCTTCCTTAATAATACATCCCAAAATGAACCCCATAGTCCTCCATATAGTGTAATGGTCCCCATAGTATAATACACCCCCCATAGTTTTCCATATAGTGTAAAGCATCCCCCGTAGTCCTCCATATAGTATAATGCACCCCCCATAGTCATCCACATAGTATAATGCAGCCCCCATAGTCCTCCATATAGCATTATAGGACCCACATTGCCTTCCATATAGTATAATTCACCCCCATAGTCTTCCATACATAGTATAATGGGCCCCACATAGTTATCCATAAAGTATAATACCTTATAGTCCTCATATAGTATAATGGGCCCCACATTGCCTTCCATAATAATGCATCCCATATTAATGCACCTATGGTCCTCCATATATTATAATTCACCCACATAGTCCTCCAAATAGTATATTGCTCCCCTCATAGTCCTCCATATATTACAATGCACCCCATAGTCCTCCATATATTATATTGTACCCCAGTAATGCAATAAGACTGCTGTACTCACCGGATATTAATGCAAAATGAATATTCACCCCTTCCCCCGCCCACCCCTCTGTGCTGGCATCAGTGATTGGTGCAGTCAGACTGCTGTATTCCTCACTTGGACTGGCTGGTGGTCCTTCTGACCCAAGCGTGTCAGCATGTATTTCTATGCAGCTGTCACCCTTAGGTCAGGACAGTCGCCAGCCAGTCCAAAGATTGCAATGCGATTGTCGGTTGAGGAGTACAGCAGTCTGACTGCACCAATTACCGTCACCAGCACATAGGGGTGGGCGGGGGAAGGGGTGAATATTTATTTTGTATTAATAGCAGATGAGTACAGCAGTCTGATTGCACCAATCACTGATGCCGCCACACAAGGGTGGGCGGCAGAATTGGTGAATATTCATTTTAAATTAACAGCAGGCGTGCAACCATAAATTTTCTTGGGCCTACAGCAGCACAATGGGGCAACATACAACAATATGAAAATAAGCCCTAGCGACATCTTTCGGAGCTAAAATAATATAAGATCCTGTCATATTTTCGGGTAAACACGGTATTTTAATCCTCCAAATTGTATAATGCACACTCTATAGTCCTCTATAGTCCTCCACCAGTGTACTCACTGGTTTAAAAAGAAATAATGAATAAATACTCACCTCTCCTCTTTCTCCAACAGCTCTGCAGTGGCATGTGTTCTGAAGCTTTGCACATCTTGGCACAACGGACGTGCAGAAATGACGTTATCGCACCCGCTGTGCTGAGATGTCAGAGCACCGACACAGCAGGAGAATGATGGAGGAGGGAGCATTAGTGGAGCAGTCCCTCCTTCATAACTTCTTTAAACTTTATCTGCATCATCGATGCCAATAGTTAAAACTGCGCTGTCGGAGTTGGCGCTGGCCTCGTGTGATCTTCCGCCATTAGAGGTAGACGACTGGTCAAAATTTGACCCATATGTCACAAGAAAGATGTTAAGGCAATATAACTACTCCTCCTTATTGCACGTAGTTACTCATGGGGTCAAAGCTCCACATTTGTCTTGAGCCCAAATTCAGCAAGAGAGATAGCTGCACGAAGATAGCATTCACTCTGTTTTCATGGAAGCTTTCCATGCGATTGCTGATAGATTGTAATCTCATTACACCTAAAATGATCATTAAGTCACTTTTAAATTAACTTTGATATGTAGATATAGAGAATTATGTCCCCTATTTATATTGCAGATCAGAAGGTGATAGAATAGCTCCATCTAGTGGACTGATGATTGAGAAAAATGTCAACCCTTAGTTTTTCCTTTTCCATTAACATTTGACTTCTGATTTAACCAACGTTGCTTGTACAATAAGAGCAGTGATGAGCTGTCATTCAGTCACTGGACTGTATATTAGCTGCTAGCATAATAGAAAGACTTAGATATTTCCTTCTTCTAGGAGTCTAGAGAAGAATCAAGTCAAGGCTCAGAGAATTTCTTACATGTTAGTAAATCCCGGTATGTCACACCAAGTGCATCGGAATTTCAATAGAGCAGGTTACCGCTCTCCAATTTCATCATCATACAGCTTTGAGCATTCTATAAAATATGTATATCACATGTTCCTACTGAATAACCTCTCTTGGTCCCATTTAGGTGGCATGGAATCTGGGGTCACACTTGCAGACGTGTGGTGCTATATGTCCTTACTTGATAACTGGAATCTGGTTTCCAGGATGATCGTTCCAAGGTGTCGGCACAACAGCTTGGTATATGATGGCAAAATCTATACAATCGGTGGCCTCGGTGTAGCTGGCAATGTTGACCATGTTGAAAGGTAAGACTTTTTTTATAGCTACTACTTTGAAACTTTAATAACTGTTAGGTAATTTACTAATTTTCTACAGAGCACTTATGGTTCGTTCCTTTCATTGGTCTATAACTGGAGCCAGGTTGGAAATAAGTTCTTCACTATTCTGCAACCTCAACTCTCCATATTGGACCCAAACCTAGACTTGGAGCTCTAGGGGTGTTACGGTTGCTGTGGCTCTGGAGACTATGTCCGGTTTTCTTGCTACTGCACATCTGCAAGCGCTGGAGACCAAGTCCTATCTTGGAGCCATTGCACATGTGCGGGTGACATCATCGCTGACACGAGGTCACATGTCTCTGACACCTTCTAAGCTGATTGGCCACTGGTCATGTGCTTGTGACACGTGGTCACATGTCTCTGACACCTTCTATGCCGATTGGTCGCTGGTCATGTGCTTGTGACGCTTTGCTCGGTGATAGGCCAGCGTGACGTCATTGCTGTCATTCTGGCAGCGGATTGGCTCTGGTGTCCTCCATCTTGGATGAGGCACAGAGTCTATATAAGACCCTGACGCACGCCGCCCGGCGCTCAGTCCTCTTGGTTCATGCATGAGGGTAGACGCCCTGTGCACGTCCCTCTAGGCATCTCTCTGTCTATGTTAGGTGTGCGCTACCGGCAGGGTAGCGTTCTTATACCTTACAGCTTCGGCTGCAGTCCGTATCCTTACCTCTTAGTGGAGCGGACATAGGCAGGTGCCTGAGGCACATGGTCCGGCTGGGCCTTGTGATTCTACTCGTAGGTGGACGTTGCCGCTAGGGTAACGTTCCTTATACTGCGTCTAGCAGTTGTTCGTATCCTCGCACACTAGGGGAGCGAACAGAGGTAGGAGCTTTGTGCGGCTTGTGCTGCTGTCCGTCTCTTTTTGCACCACTAGAAGAGCGGACCTAGGCAGGTGCCATATCTAGTGGTTCGTGTCCTCGCACACTAGTGGAGCGAGTGCAGGTAGGAGCTTTGTGCGGCTTACGCTGCTGTCCGTCTCCTGGCACCGCTAGAGGAACGGACCTAGGTAGGTGCCATTTCACACTCACTGCTTTTGTCTCATGTGATCTTTAACAGAGACCATTCCACACGCCCTCCAAGTAAGGGAGGAGTTGCTTTATTTTCTAATTATATTCCTCTGTGAGTTTAACAGAGGTATTGCACTCTGCACTTGTGCTATTATTTTTTACAGTGGTACACTTATATACCCCTTATCCTCTGCCATAGTCTGCAGCAGAGTCTTTGCACGGTGGACCCTGACTGTCTGACATTCCTTTAGGTTTATTATCAGACAGCCCCCCGTAACAAGGGGCTTCTTGGGCAACAGCCTAATTAAACACTAGAGCAGAGCCTCCTTCAAGTTTTGGCAAGTGGTGGCTTTTCTTTGACCCTTGTGAAGCTTCCTCCTTCTATATTTAGCTTCATATTGGCCATAGGATGCATTTTTCTTTAAAAATAAATGTTAAATTGGCATCCAAGACCAATGCAAAAATCTCTTCTTGACTAGGTTCCTGTGTAACAGTGATGATCCTGAGTGAGCTCTATTATGAAAAATGATTATCAAAATAGACAAGAAATATTACCTGGTTTCACTATTTGGCCAACAATGACGGCCACAGACTCCAATTAGACTGTGAGCTATGGGGGATTCTGGGCCAACAGCCTAGTTAGACACCAGAGCAAAGCCAGGCTTCTTCAAGTTTTGCCAATGGTTGGCTTTTCTTGGACCTTAGTGAGGCTTTTTTCTTCTAGATTTCGCATAATATTAATGATAATATGTAGTTTTCTTTACAAATTAATTGGTGAATTGGCATCCAAGTCTAACACAAGTATCTTTTCTTCACAAGATTATTGAGTAACAGAAATGATCTTGAGTGAGTCATACTATTAGAAGTGTTCATCAAAAATAGGCACCGACTATGACCCGGTGTCACTATTTGGTCAACTCTTAGAGCCACAGCCTCCGATTTAGATTTTAAGACCCAGGGAATTCTTGGCCAATAGCTTAGTTAGACACCAAAGCAGATCTGAGTTTCTTCACATTTAGGCCAGTGTTCTCCTAGATCGTGATTATTATTAGGCATAGGATGTAGCTGTCCTTAAAAAGTAATTGGTCACTTGGTATCCAGGTTTAGGGCAAAGATGTTATCTTGAAGAGACTTGTGTAACAGAGATTATCTTGAGTGAGCCCCAGTATAAGACGTTGGATAAATTAGTATCCAAGTCCAACGCAAACATCTTTTATTGACGAAATGCTTGAGTAACAGATGATCTTGAGTGAGCCCTAGTGTGAGATACTCAAAAAATAAGCACTGACTATGACATAGTGGCAATATTCGGCCATCGCTGAAGGCCACAGCCTTCGACTAGCTCTATCATTGTCTATGTTTTTACAAGCTCCACTGTTTTTTAAACCCAACTCTTTGGGACATTTACTTGTGCTAAACTTGGAAAGTTTTTCTTCTTCTCAAAAAAGAACCATATTCAGCAAATATTTCATTCACTTTTGTTCAAATGTACTTCTTTGTGACAGATTTAGTGTATCCATAAATATCTCACCCCACCACGGTATATTTCTTGTGGAGATCCGGCAAAATATAGATGTTCCATCTGTGCAGTAATGAACATTTTAATTAGCTAATATCAAAACTTTGGGTTACTGTGTGAATTTACTCGTATCATCTCCCGCTGGGTCCTCGAGGCCCCAGTAAGAGGCTGCAAAGGAGTTAAAGTCTGTCCAATTAGGGCGTTTTTTACATAATATCCCACCGAGCCCCGGTTTCTATATCTTTGCATTACTCAACAGGGACCCTGTAAACCTTTCTGATGGGATTTGCTAGGCTTGAAGTTATAATTAATCTGCAGTTATCTGAGCGCTGATTTATGAGCAGAGACAGCGCAGGAAAAAAAAAACAGACTAATATTATACGTCCCATCTGGTTTATTCTTTGAGATCAAATATTTTTACAGAGAAAAAAAAGGGGGGGGGGTTAATTGGATTTTCTAATCTGACTTTTTGATGTGCCTATGGCCATAAAATTGACATTCTGAACAAAATTATGCCACAAGGCAATTACTGAGGGAAATTCACACGGAGCCTCGTGCATCCAACCTGCTGGTTAAGTGATGGAGAAGAGGGCGCTCAAACTTAGCACTTCTGATGAAGAGTACCAGATATTAAACAAAAAATACAAGAAACAGCAAATGTCTTAAAAAAATACTTCTAATGAGCGTGTAATTTCCCTCCACACTGCCATTCCGTAGGTCCCCGAGGGTCAATCACTTGACCTGAAGTAATGACAAGGCAACCAAGTGTGGCGCCCCTGAGGCTTGGGTCTAAGGAAGGTCAGTACTGGTTTTACCAACACACACATACCATTACAGTGGGTTGCCCTCCCCAATGAAGATCGGGCCATGGTCAGGTCACAGAAAGGGTCACCACAGCAGTTGGGTTTTACAGGACGCCACCGCACTTAGGGGCTACCGATCCACTGGAACGGGACTCGGGGTCAGGGAAAAGCGACCATCGGGGCAGTGAGGAGCACACAGTGGAAAAAGCATGTTGACTTAGTGAGAGTAGGGAACCAGCCGGTGGCAGCGGCTGGGGGCAACAGCTTCCAACACACAACACAACCTCAGGGGGAGAAAAGCTACAGACGCCGAGCAGAGCGGACGTTCCGCGAGGTAGCTCTGTGGGCCAAGGCATTTCAACACGGTCGCTGCAGAGAAGCTGGAGGCTGCTTCCACAGGACCGGCGCTGTCGGTGTTCAGAACCTTAGGGCAGGCATACTTCAAGTTGTCTACACTCTGCAAGGGTCGCAGTAACAGGCTAGAAAAGTCACCGGACCTGTCCCACTACTCCTGGAGCCAAATGGCATATAGGATCCGGGGCTGAGCTCTTTGTCCCGACGGCAGAACTGCGCTATAAGCATACAGGACGAGACACTTAACTGACATCGGGATCCCCAAGTGCTTCATACCATCCGATACTTAGCGCATCAAAAGAGGAAGAGCCCAGGAAGAGCCCATAGGCTGACACACCGGTCCTGACATTCCACGGATTCGGGATCGGCTGCAGCCCATCGTGGCAGAGACTGGTACTCTGGGGCAGCGCCTGAACTACCAGTGAGTAAAAGACCTGGAACCACAGCCCCTGCCTATATCTCTCATTTGACGGCATCGTCACCCAGCGCTGCGGCGCCAACAGGGACTACCACCACCCCAGTCCATCCTCCATCATCCTCCCCGGGGTAACTCCACTCTGCCTGTGGAGAGCGACACCATCCTGGTTGGGGTCTTCACAATCAGCCCCGGAGAGCAGCACCCGCAGCGGCGTCCCATCCCTCGCCGCGGACCACAGGTGGCGTCACGATCTAAAAAGACTTTCCTCACCGTCACTACCCCCATCCTCCATCCTTTCTCCCATTCACTGCCTTCCCTCCCTTCTGTACGCCTCGGGGTCACGAAACCGGGCCAGGCCAGCACATGACGACGCAGAGGGTCTGCGACCCCCGGCCTGGCGACGTGTCGTGTGAAAATCCCTCGACCCCAGGGTGTTACACAAGCACACATGATCACGTTTAGAAATTGTTGGCCTCTGATGATGCCTACAAGTACAGCATGTGGTCACATATGGTCTGCCACTCATCATTGAAGGTCAAGTGAAAGATAAACCGGGATCTCTGAACAGTGGCGCTGGGTTGGTGTGGAGCGATCATGAGCGTAAGTGATTATTTTTTATTTTAGTTCTTGATTAAAAATAATGAGCTATGGGGTTTAAAGTCATTTTATTTTGCCCATAGTCACATTAGTCCATCTGACGACCACATGGACCACCATACCATTGGTGCTCAGATTAATATGTCTTCTTTTTAACCCTTCTATCTCAACTAGTACATGAAAGACATTTTACATTTCTCAGGCAGTCACAGGTAGGAAAAGTGTCTCCAACAATATTATAATCAAGATTAATAATTGATCAGATGTAATCTGCAGAAGGAATCTTGGAGTAAGAGTTCATAAGTGTATTTGTCCTAAAAGCTTGGTCTTTTTGCTCTCATTCTCCACAACTTAAAACCACTTTTTGTGTATATACAAGTCTAATATATCCAGGAACTCTATCAATTTTGTAGCTTTGTAATATGCATCTATTTGTTTTTTTTTAATAGGTGGCTTTGTCTAATCTCTATTTACACTTTAGGCGTGCTGGGCCTTCCTTTACCTCATTTTAAGCATGCCTTGATCCTGTCATTGTCCAGTGGCTTACTTCCCCTTAACAGATAGCTTGCCTCTCCCGTTATGGCTGCATGCAGTTTGACAAGAAAATGGGAGCAGGGAGACAAAGAATTCCCCCACTTCCTTCGTAGAGACAAAGAGGAACTCCCACTTCCTGTGATGATAAAAAAAAACCTCTCCCATTTCCTGTAGAGAGACTAAGGGCTGCTTTGCACGTTGCGACATTGCACGTGCGATGTCGGTGGGGTCAAATCGAAAGTGACGCACATCCGGCGTCGCAGTTGATATCGCAACGTGTAAAACCTTTTTGATACGATGAACGAGCGCAAAAGCGTCGTTATCGTATCATCGCTGCAGCCTCCGACATTTCCATAATGCCAATGGTGCGTCAGGTACGATGTTGTTCCTCGCTCCTGCGGCAGCACACATCGCTGTGTATGAAGCCGCAGGAGCGAGGAACTTCACCTTACCTGCCTCCCGGCTGCAATGAGAAGGACAGAGGTGGGCGGGATGTTTACATCCTGCTCATCGCCGCCCCTCCGCTTCAATTGGCCGCCTGCCGTGTGACGTCGCTGTGACGCCGCACGACCCGCCCCCCTAAGGAAGGAGGCGGGTCGTCGGCCAGAGGGACGTCGCACGGCAGGTATGTGTGTGTGAAGCTGCCGTAGCGATAATAATCGCTACGGCAGCTTTCACTAGATATCGCACGTGCGACGGGGGCGGGACTATCGCTGCAGCATCGGTAACACATTGTTACCGATGTCGCAACGTGCAAAGCCCGCCTAAGACCAGCCGCCACTTACTGTGAAGAGAAAAAGACTTCTCCCTTACTTCCTGTGGAGACAAAAAAACCTCCCTCACTTCCTGTGGAGAGACAAAGAACCTCCCCTAATTTCTTTGGAAACAAGACCCTTCCTTACTTCCTGTGGAGAGACAAAGACCCTCTCCCAATTTCTTTGGAGACAAAGACCCTCGCTCATTTCCTGTGGAGAGTCAAAAATACTCCCCCACTTTTTGTAGAAACACAAAAACTTGTCTCTAGTGATAAGCGAACCTGGTCTGAAACACCTTGGATCTGCACGGGATACCTAGTATCCATGCACCGACCCCGGGCCCGAAATTCTCAGGTAACTCCAGGTAACTATCTGGATATGGCCACCTGAATAGTTAAAAAAAAAAGAAAGGAAAAAAAAAAGAAACTAGTGATAAGCATTATAGTGCTCGCTCCTCACTGGTTACGCGTACCGAGCACCTGAGCATGGTAGTGCTTGCTCATCAAACGTTACGAGTACCGAACACCTGAGCATGGTAGTGCTCGCTCATTACTAGTTACAAGTAATGAGCACCCGATCATGGTAGTGCTCGCTCATCACTAGTTACAAGTAATGAGCACCCGAGCATGGTAGTGCTCACTCATCACTAGTTACAAGTACTGAGCACCCGAGCATGGTAGTGCTCGCTCATCACTAGTTACAAGTAATGAGCACCCGAGCATGGTAGTGTCACTCATCACTAGTTACAAGTACTGAGCACCCGAGCATGGTAGTGCTCGCTCATCACTAGTTACAAGTAAGGAGCACCCTAGCATGGTAGTGCTCGCTCATCACTAGTTACAAGTAATGAGCACCCGAGCATGGTAGTGCTCGCTCATCACTAGTTACGAGTACCGAGCACCCGAGCGTGGTAGTACTCGATCATCATTAATAACAACATTATTTTTAGATTGTCTATACATAATATATCAAATGTGATCACATTTTCTTAAAGTACAGGATCCTTTTAAGCATTTCATGCTGCCTATTGAAACAGTCTTATTCTGGATGAACTCGTGACCATGTTGGGTCCTCTAGGACAGGAGAGACACTTTTTGCAGTTGCTCAAAGACAGAAACCCAACATCTATTAACTCAGAATTCCCTACTATGTTCCTTGAAAATGGGTTTTCCATCCTAGACGACCCATTTACTTGCAGCCCTGAGTATCTCTGATCACAATACAAGAAGAACATGGTTAAGAAATTAGACTAATAGGAAAAGCATCTGCTCTATTATTTATCGAAGACACGTTGAACTATAGGATGAAAATAATTCAGACACTTTTTCGAATGTTCCTGGCCTTCTGGGGAGCAGCTCCCATAATAAATAGAGGGAAAACATGTTAGCTGACAATTACAGTCTCAAGTTATGTTTTTAAGATCAGCGTGACTTTTTCACTAAAACAATTGCCAATTCCATCCTGACAGCTGTGTCCTATCATGGGTGAAATCTCATTTTAGATGGTAAATCCAGCAGCCTCTGGTTGTCCCATCGACTTTGTTCATTGCGTGTGTGTAAGGTCCAAGTGACACCTACTGGTGAGCCGCATACTTCATCTTCTGCCTGGCTCTCCGACTCGAGCTTGGCTGAAGTTTCCCTCAGTTCCCTGGCCCTGTTCGATTGTGAATATTGAAATGAGCCAAACCCTAAGCAAACAGGCAGTAATAAAAGGCTTGGCCGTTCATCCGTGTAGGAGAAAAACACAATCTGCAGCATTTATTTTCTTTCAAACTTGCACTTTATAATAAGATGGAGGGTCAAGAGTCTGTATCACATCCAACACCTCAAGAGCCCAGCGTCCTCTGTCAGCCATCTTGTTCTTGGCGTCTCTCTCCCTGGATGTGCTGCTGAATATTCCACCTTTCCCAGATTTAGTCAGCTCTGGAGGAGAAAATCATTCTACAAAAGAAAGAAAATATTCTGAACACTCTGTACTGGTGAGGAAGGTTTGACGTCCAATTTCAGTTTATAGTCAACATATTTTCAGGTGGAATTGAAATATCCGTAATTAGAAATAAAATTTACTCTCAATTTACATTTTTTTCTTTTACATTTGTTTTCCGTTTAATTTTTTACCTAATTTTGAATTATATATATATTTATATATATATATATATATATATATATATATATTTATATTTACATATATATATATATATTTTTATATATATATATTTATATATATATATATATATATATATATATATATATATATATATATATATATACAGTGCCTTGCGAAAGAGTATTTGTCCCCCTTGAATTTTTCAGCCTTTTCCCACATTTCAGGCTTCAAACAAAAAGATAAAAATGTTAATGTTATGGTGAAGAATCAACAACAAGTGGGACATAGTTGTGAAGTTGAATGAAATTTATTGCTTATTTTAAACTTTTATAACAAATAATAAACTGAAAATTGTGGCGTGCAATATTTTTCGGCCCCTTTAAGTTAATACTTTGTAGCGCCCCCTTTTGCTGCGATTACAGCTGCAGTCGCTTGGGGTATGTGTCTATCCGTTTTGCACATCGAGAGACTGAAATTCTTGCCCATTCTTCCTTTGCAAACAGCTGGAGCTGAGTGAGGTTGGATGGAGAGCGTTTGTGAACAGCAGTTTTCAGCTCTTTCCACAGATTCTCGATTGGATTCAGGTCTGGACTGTGACTTGGCCATTCTAACACCTGGATACGTTTATTTGTGAACCGTTCCATTGTAGATTTTTCTTTATGTTTGGGATCATTATCTTGTTGAAAGACAAATCTCCGTCCCAGTCTCAGGTCTTTTGCAGACATACAACAGGTATGTATAATATATATATATATATATATATATATATATATATATACATACAGTGGGGTAGAAACGGATTTAGTCAGCCACCAGTTGTACACGTTCTCCCACTTAAAAAGATGAGGTCGGCCTGTAATTGACATCATAGGTGACCACAACTATGAGAGACAAAATGAGAAAGCACATCCAGAAAATCACCGCGTCTGATTTGGCAAGATTTTTTTTGCAAATTATGGTGGAAAATAAGTATTTAGTCAATAACAAAAGTTCATCTCCATATTTTGTTATATATCCTTTTTGGCAATGACAGAAGTTAAACGCTTTCTGTAAGTCTTCACAAGGTTGATACACACTGTTTGGTGGTATGTTGGTCCATTCCTCCATGCAGATCTCCTCTAGAGCAGTGATGTTTTGGGCCTGTCGCAGGGCAACACGGACTTTCAAATCCATCCAAAGGTTTTCTATGGGGTTGAGATCTGGAAACTGGCTTAGCCACTACAGGACCTTCATATGCTTCTTACGAAGTCACTCCTTTGTTGCCCTGGCAGTGTGCTTGGGATAATTATCTTGCTGAAAGACCCAGCCACATTTCACCTTCAATGCCCGTGTTGATGGAAGGAGGTTTGCCCTCAAAATCTCATGATACATGGCCCCATTCATTATTTCACTTACACGGATCAGTCGTCCTGGTCCCTTTTGTAGAGAAACAGCCCCAAAGCATGATGTTGCCACCCGCATGCTTCACAGTAGGTATGGTGGTTTTTGGCTGCAACTCAGCATGCTGTCTCCTCCATACACGACAAGTTGTGTTTCTACCAAACAGTTCTACTTTGGTTTTATCAGGCCATATGAAATTCTCCCAGTACTCTTCTGGATAATCCAAATGCTCTCTAGCAAACTTCAGATGGGTCTGGACATGTACTGGCTTAAGCAGGTGGACACGTCTGGCACTACAGGATCTGAGTCCCTAGTGGCGTAGTGTGTTACTGATGGTAGCTTTTGTTATGGTGGTCCCAGCTCTATGCAGGTTATTCACTAGGACCCCCCGTGTGGTTCTGGGTTTTTTGCTCACCTTTCCTGTGATCATTTTGACCCCATGGGGTGAGATCTTGCGTGGAGCCCCATATCGAGGAAGATTATCAGTGGTTTTTTATGTCTTCCATTTTCTTATTATTGCTCCCACACTTGATTTCATCACACCAAGCTGCTTGCCTATTGCAGATTCAGTCTTCCCAGCCAGGTGCAGGGCTACAATTTTGTTTCTGGTGTCCTTCGACATAGTGGAGGTTGGAGTGTGACTGTTTGAGGTTGTGGACAGGTGTCTTTTATACTGATAACAAGTTCAAACAGGTTCCATTACTACAGGTAATGAGTGGAAGACAGAGGAGCCTCTTAAAGAAGAAGTTACAGGTCTGTAAGAACCAGACATCTTGCATGTTTTTAGGTGACTAAATACTTATTTTCCAACAAAATTTGCAAAAAAATCTTGCCAAATCAGACGCGGTGATTTTCTGGATTTATTTTCCCATTTTGTCTCTCATAGTTGTGGTCTACAGATCGCTCACATGTGCATATAATAAATTGTTATGATCTGCACTGTCTCACTGAATATTGGTACGAGTGCAATCTGATTTTTTATATGCGGAGGTGAGACAGCCATAAGATCTATAAAACTTACATTTTGAGTAAGAACTCATTTGCTTCAAGAAAACTCCCAATGATTATCGTACAAGATAGAGTCTCGCCATCTACGGATAATTGGTAAATTATTAATTGAATGAAAACAATTAGCAGCTCCGTCAGTATTGAAGACTTTGGTGAGGAGTGTGGTGAGAGACCGGGGGAGAGAGCTCGGCTTCATTAATCAGTCTCTGCGCTGAAAACTTGTTACAAAAGTAATATGAGCTGTGAAGTGAGCGCCAGAGAAGCTAGGAACAGAAATCCTATTGAATTCTCATTATTTTTCCCTCCGTACCAGTCGATTTGTAACAATTAAAATATAAAATGTAGTTTCTAGAATACGGTGAAAAAACTAAATCATCTCTCTGGGGTTTGGACTTACTAAAAGCTATTTTTATCTAAGGATTTCCATAACTGTAGAAGCTCATATTAAAGAACATGTGGGACAAAAAAACAATTAAATGGGCTATCTCATAATGCTTACTGGTGACATACTGGAATACTCCACCAATGTCTGACTGGCCAGAGTCTGACCAATGGGAAGTCTCCTGAGGGCGCAAGGGTACGTCATCTCCTGTCTCTTCACTCATCTTTTCTAGGTGTATAATGATCCCTACTGAACGGGTCCCACTCCGGTCTCTGTCCTTTTTCTTTCGGCAATTAGGAACATGTGACCACTCCACAATTCAATGGTCACAGCAGTGACATGTTGGTTACCAATGTGGCTGCAGTGGTCATATTGTCAAGGGAGGAATTTGGTTGAAGACTGCTAGTGGAGTCCTCGTTTGGGATATCCAGAGACGGTGCCGAATATGTACACTACATCTCTGACCATCCTATGCCAGTCGTTAAAGCGAACCAATCACCAGAATTTTCCTATATAACCTAAAGCCAGTGCTATACTGGCACTATCAGGCTGATTCTAGACATACCTTTAGTTGTGAGCTCGGATGTATAGGTTTTCTGTAGAAACACAAGCAAGTAAAGTTTGTAAAATGAGCAGCTATTTGAGTGGCAGCAGCTTCTGATCAGCTGATAGCTGGGGTGGGTTTTGATAGTGATTCCCGCCCCCATGCCTTTCCGTCCTCCCCCTGTTACTTATTCTAATTCAATTATAGAATCGTTTTACTAAGTGACTAGAAGGACCTGTGCTGATGGCATACCCATGTGGCCAGAAGGGGCGGGGCATCAGCCAACAGAAAAATAATGTTGCTTCCTGATATCAGCTATGTTGGCTGAGGTCCCGCCCCTTCTGGTCACATGGATATGACATCAGCACAGGTCCTTCTACTCAGTAAAATGATTCTATAACAGAATTAGTGTAAATCACAGGGAGAGGACAAACAGGCAGGGGGGCCGAAATCACTATGAATACCCACCCCAGCTATCAGCTGATTGGCTGCTGCTGTCACTCAAAAAGCTGCTTATTTTATAAACTTTACTTGTGTTTCAAAACCTACACATCCTAGCTGACAACTAAAGGTATGTATAGAATCAACCTGATAGTGCAAGTATAGCACTGGTTTTAAGTTATATAGGAAAATACTGGTGAGTGGTGCACTTTAACAACTGTCACAGGATGTTCAGAGACGTAGAGTATGTATGATCGTAGCCACACTGGTGACCATGACGTCACTGCTGTGAGCGGTTTGGTCACTGCATAGTGGGCTTTCACTCCTAATGCTCTTAAACGTCATGACCCTGTATCCTTACACTGTTCAGTGATGAACTGTAGAGCAATTCCAGCTGTAGTATTGAAATGATTACCCATGGAGATAGTCCGCATTATCCTGTCCTGTCTTGCATTTGTCTTTCAAGAGAAACCGGCCTTCTTGAGAGACTTGAAAGCGTTTGTGATGTTGAAAAGATTCAATATTCTCAAAATCACAGACTCGGAATGACCAACTTCTCTTGCTATGGCTGATAGGGTCACCCCTTTGGCCTTCATCTGGACAACCTGCTGCCGGAGGGTTTCAGTCACTTTGGAAAAGCACACCAACTTTCCAAAGTCAGTGTAAACTGGAAAGTTAGGCTGCCAGTTAAATAGAGTTTGTCAGATAATTTAGGAAATTAGTACCAGATGACAGATTAACACCAATAATTTGCAGGTATCTGAAAGTGTTCTCTAATTTTGATGCGTTCTTTTTCATTTATCTCTTTTACATTTTTATTATGTGCTTTACAATAAATTCAATTTATGAAATAAGCTTAAAATCCTGCGAGTTTACTCATGTTAGGATATAATCACATAGGACTACACAATGACCTTAACTTTTAGGAAATGGTGTGTTGTTCTCTAATTTTGATCTCCAGCGTAGATGTTTTTCTCATTGAGTTCAGTTTATCAATGCTAAATCAGATCTCGCCACTAGGGGAGCTCCAGAGCATATTATTACATATAGCATGGTCTTGAGCTCCCCCTAGTGGTGACCACAAGTAGACAGAATTTTATCACTTAATTCTTTTCCTATACAGGGGGTTTGGATCCCTGTGTCAGAAAAAAAGGATTCCAACCCTTAGAAATATTTATTAAGTATAAAGAACCAGTGTAAAACATTTATTACAGATGGACATTCCCTTTAAGGCTATTATACAGCTTTGAAGCAAGTTACCAATGGAAATGATAAGTTGCAGAAAATTGATAAAGTGCAGATAATACGTGGCTTTTCAATAATGCAGCATCATGTCGGCTGAGCCTGTATCTGCCGGAAAACAGCTGTTATCACTCTACGGTGACAAGACAGCATCGTGTGAATCATCCGAGTGGTTAAAATCATTGGCCAATGTAATCCTTGAAAAGAGCAGTTTATGCCTGTCTTAAATCAGTAATTATATTTAACGAGGGATCATATCAGCGCTTATGAGAATTCCATCCCCAACATTCCTGCTCTGCTTAGCGCATTTTCAATTTTGGAGAAACAATCAAGACATTATTCATGAAACAGAGCGCTAATGCCACCGAAATGAGAGTCATTAGTGAGCGCTGATGTGTGGATCTGCTCCGAACACTGAGGCCCCACCGTGTACAGGAGGAAGGAGCCACACCGCTAATACCATTTACAGCCTGATGCTTGGACTTCTTTTTTCCAATGGACAATGCAGGGATTCTGGAAAACTGCAGCTGGAAAATTACTTTTGCATCAGCGAAATCCCAAAGTTTCTCTCTTCGCACTACAAAGGCTTAACATTGTGGATTACTATATAACAGAATAAGGGAACTGCAAAGTCTGATTATATATCGCAATTATCATGTATTATTTACATGGAATTGTTAGAAGTGTGCTTTATATTTGTGGGAAAGTCTGGAGTTACATCCTGTATTATACTCCAGAGCTGCACTCACTATTCTGCTGGTGCAGTCACTGTGTACATACATTACATTACTTATCCTGTACTGATCCTGAGTTACCTCCTGTATTATGCTCCAGAGCTGCACTCACTATTCTGCTGGTGCAGTCACTGTGTACATACATTACATTACTGCTCCTGTACTGATCCTGAGTTACATCCCGTATTATACTCCAGAGCTGCGCTCACTATTCTGCTTCTGCAGTCACTGTATATACATTACATTACTTATCCTGTACTGATCCTGAGTTCCATCCTGTATTATACTCCAGAGCTGCACTCACTATTCTGCTGGTGCAGTCACTGTGTACATACATTACATTACTTATCCTGTACTGATCCTGAGTTCCATCCTGTATTATGCTCCAGAGCTGCACTCACTATTCTGCTTCTGCAGTCACTGTATATACATTACATTACTTATCCTGTACTGATCCTGAGTTCCATCCTGTATTATGCTCCAGAGCTGCACTCACTATTCTGCTGGTGAAGTCACTGTGTACATTACATTACTGATCCTGTACTGATCCTGAGTTACATCCTGTATTATACTCCAGAGCTGCACTCACCATTCTGCTGGTGCAATCACTGTATACATTACATTACTGATCCTGTACTGATCCTGAGTTACATCCTGTATTATACTCCAGAGCTGCACTCACTATTCTGCTGGTGCAGTCACTGTATATACATTACATTACTGATCCTGTACTGATCCTGAGTTCCATCTTGTATTATGCTCCAGAGCTGCACTCACTATTCTGCTGGTGCAGTCACTATGTACATACATTGCATTACTTATCCTGTACTGATCCTGAGTTACATCCTGTATTATGCTCCAGAGCTGCACTCACTATTCTGCTGGTGCAGTCACTGTATATACATTACATTACTGATCCTGTACTGATCCTGAGTTATATACTGCAGAGCTGCACTCACTATTCTGCTGGTGCAATCACTCTATACATTACATTACTGATCCTGAGTTAAATCCTGTATTATACTCCAGAGCTGCACTCACTATTCTGCTGGTGCAGTCACTGTGTACATACATTACATTACTTATCCTGTACTAATCCTGAGATACATCCTGTATTATTCTTCAGAGCTGCACTCACTATTCTGCTGGTGCAGTCACTGTGTACAAACATTACATTACTTATCCTGTGCTGATCCTGAGTTACATCCTGTATTATACTCCAGAGCTGCACTCACTATTCTGCTGGTTAGAGTCACTGTGTACATACAGTTGAAACCAGAAGTTTCCCTCTGCTCTCTATAAAGACACATCTGCAGGTTTTTCCCTCCGTTCTCTTTAAAGACACATCTGCACGTTTTTCCCTCTGTTCTCTATAAAGACGCATCTGCAGGATTTTCCCTCCTCTCTCTATAAAGACACATCTGCAGGTTTTTCCTTCTGTTTTCTATAAAGGCACATATGCAGGTTTTTCCTTCTTTCTATAAAGGCACAGCTGCAGGTTTTTCTCACTATCTGACATGAACTCAGGATAAATCTTTCCCGTTTTAGGTCAATTAGGAACCAAAATTATTTAGATTTGCCAAATACCAGACTAATGAGAGAGAGAGAATGTTTTATGGCATTTGTATTACTTTCTGCAAAGTCAAATGTTTACATGCATTTCATTACTATTTAGTACTATTGCCATTAAACTGTGTGACCTGGGTCAAACATTTTGGATAGCCTTCCACAAGCTTCTCACAATAGTTGGTAGAAATTTGGGCCCATTCCAAAGACAGAGCTGGTGTAGCTGAGCCATGTTTGTTGGTCGCCTCGCTCGCACTGACCTTTTCTGCTTTTCCCATAAATTTTCAATAGGATTGAGATCAGGGCTTTGTGATGGCCACTCCAAAACACTGACTTTGTTGTCTTTAAGCCACTTTGTAACCAGTTTGTCAGTATGCTTTTGGTCATTATCCATCTGGAAGACCCATTTCCAGCCAAGTTTTAAGTTCCTGGCTAATTTCTTGAAATGTTGCTTCAGTATTGCCACATAATCTTCTTTCCTCATGATGCCATCTATTTTGTGATGTGCACCAGTCTCTCAAGCAGTAAAACAACCCCACAACATGATGCTGCCACTCCCGTCACAGTTGTGATGGTGTTATATGGCTTCAAAGCTTCTCCCTTTTTCCTCTAAACATAATGATGGTCATTATGGCTAAACAGTTAAATTTTCGTTTCGTCAGACCACAGGACATGTCTCCAAAAATGAAGGTCTTTGTTCCTGTGTGCATTTGCAAACATTAATCTGGGATTTTTATGTTTGTTTTGGAGTAAAACCTTCTTCCTGGCAGAGAGTCCTTTCAGCCCATTTTGATACAGTACTCGTTTCACTGTGGATAATGACACAATCTTACCAGCTTATTCCAGCATCTTCACAAGGTCTTTTGCTTTTGTCCTTAAGTTGATATGCACGTCTGACCAAAGCACGTTTACCTCTAGTACACAGAACCCATTTCGTTTCTGAGCCGTATGATGACTGGACATTCCCATCTTGTTTGTACTTGCATATAATTGTTTGTACAGATGAACAAAGCAATTTCAGGTATCTGAAAATTGTCCCCTAGAATGAACAAGACTTGTGCCAGTCCACAATTCTCTTCCTGAGATCTTGGTTAATTTCTTTTGATTTTCCCATTATCCTACACAAAGAAGCAGTGTGTTTCAGGAGTGCATTAAAATACATCCACAGGTGTGCTGTCCCATATTGTTTAAAGGCATAGTACTTATCGGGAATGTACATTTTTTAAAGTATGGGGCGAGAGAAAAATCGCACTGCACTCGCGGTACAACGGTGTACCGCGAGTGCAGTGCAAGAATGGCAATAGCCGGCTACGGAGGAGAGAGGGAGAGAAATCCCTCCCCTCCACAGTGCCGGCCCTCCCCTCTTCAGTGCCGACCCGCCCCCCGCAGCTGAGGTCCGCTCGCACGATCTGACCTCAGTCACAGGGACACTTTCATGACACTCGGCTCTGCTGTACTGCCAGCATCAGCAGAGTGTCATGCGAGGTGATCGCAGTAATCCTCGTGTGGCCCCAGCCTTAAAATACAGTTTACAAGTGTCCCTGAAAACCACAAAGGTATTGCTCAACCCAGAAAACCTGTCTGGGAGGGCTAACTTGGGTTCTGGATGAAACTGACCGTGAGCTAAGACCAGCAGGCCCGCAATCTGCTATACAACCTGTGACCTCAGTTCTTCCAGAGATAAACTCTGCATCTGTTGTGCAAGAGCCGCAACTGGATTCCTATTACAAATCCTATAAAAAAAATTTGGCCTGCCATAATGTCACGATGTAACTGCAGGTGTCACGCCAGGTACGAGAAGACTCCTAGCAAGCGGTGCAACACAGAGCGAGGCATTACAGTGGAAGTATCTAGCACTAAATTACACTAATAAATTTATGCTCTTTAAAGGGGTTTTGATCATTTATAGATATTCAAGAGCCATTAAAATAATGTAAAGTGGTTGTTTACCGCTAGCAAATTTCTATCTTCCTGAGCAGTAGTTCGGAAATATATTTAGCTGATATTGCGCCCTCTAGTTGGATATTCATAGGATGGCTTGCGAGCCAGATATGGCTCTTTTGATGGCTGCATCTGGCACGCAGACAAATCTTTATTAAAAAAAAAATACCATATTTTCTGGTTTGTCAGACACACTTTTTTTCTCCCAAAACTGGGGAAAAAATTGGGGTGCATCTTACAAACTGCATATGGCTTACCGGGGCGGCAGTAGTGGCGCAGGGTCGTCGATACTGCGGGCTCGTGAGGTGTCGCGGAGGCGGCAGACTGCGGGCTGCTTTGAATCTCCCGCAGTTGACAAGATCGACTTCAAGAAAATGGCTATGGAGGCGGCGCATGCGCAGACAGGACTGCACAGCTATCTTCTTGAAGCCATCTGCGAATGCGCCGCTGCCACTTTCTTGAAGTCGATCTCATCAACTGTGGGAAGTTCAAAGCAGCTCGTTGGCAGATCAACGGCGCCTGCCACCGTGACACCCCACGAGCCCGTAGCAGTATCGCCGATCCTCCGCACACTGACCCTTTTGAGCCACGACACCCCCTCCTCTGTGCCCGTAGGATAGCCTACCCTGCCTCCTGGCACCTTCTGAGTCACTACACCACCACTACAAATGGCTCTCACAGAACTACATTTGAAAATATGTGGGATTCATGGCTCTCTCAGCCAAAAAGGTTCCCGACCCCTGTTTTAAAATGTGCAGGTTGATACAACACCACATACATTGCTCATTGATCTATTTCCTAGTAACCTTGGTATGAGCGCACCTTGTGCCACCTACTGAGATGAATCTGAGGCCGACTCCCTACCGGGCAGTAAGATGTCTGAGAACATTATATTGCAGCGACGTGGCATCTGTTGAGCTCTCTCAGTAATGCCCAGCCACAGCCGAAGGAAATTTTCACTCTACAAATCGATGTGTGAGTCACTTTTCATCTTGTAGTCTGCCACCTGTGCACAGTATTAATGCACAGATCAATATGGTGGGCAGCGAAGGATACTGTCAGAAATTTTCACGCAAAACGGCAGACTTTTGTGTCTCTTGGGGTGAAAAAAAAAATACAGGCTGCTTGGTTTTCTCTCTGGTATCTGACAATTTCATGAAAATTGGAGCCTAAGTGATAAATGTATTGATTGTCTGAGATCAGGTGGGCTGCGAGCTTTTAAGAATTGTTACCGGTATTTATTTTTTGCTTTGTCTCGATGACAATAAAGGTGCTCGTTAAGATCACAATAGCACCCATTCTTTCTCGTATCTCAATTGGAAAATGTTTGCTGCATCCTAATATCTAAAAAAGAAAAATGTACAAAATTATCGGAAGAGCTGTCAAACACACAATGAAGCATTCTGACTTGCCATGCTAACTTGTGGCTGTGAAGAAAGCTATGTACCGCACAGCTTGTCTGGCCTTTAGACTTGTCAGCCTACTTCAGGCAGCAGTCATTTGCTGCCCACTGGTGACTACAAGTCCATGTGTCTTCAGGGGTCAGTTTCTTCCGGCCCTCCCTCGTGGGTCCATTTTTTGACCACCGAGACACCAGAGCAGATGTCTATTTTCCCCAGTTCTTCACTCCTTATGGGTTGGTTCTCTACTAATATGGTCTCTTCCTGTACTCCTTCCAGGATGACATGGCAATATCTTCTCTGTGAATCCAGGGCGGCAAACCACATTCAGATGTGATTTTTCTCATTTAGAAGCTGTAGGCCATATCGGGTGGCATAGCTCCTACCAGGTGAACATTTCCTCTGCAACTGACCCTGAGTGGTGGGAAAGCAGGCCATGAATAGGCCAATCTGCTCTCTGCCCAGGAATGTCACCGATACAACCTCCACTCCAATAACCCAAGGCAAAAGAACACCTACAGATGTGATTTATTCCCATTTATAAGTCATGGGCTATCAGATGGTGTAGCTCCTACCAGGTCCACATGTCTTCTGCAACTGACCCTGCGTGGTGGGAAAGCAGAATAGGCCAATCTGCTCTCTGCCCAGAAAAGTCACCAATATAACCTCCACTCCATAAACCCAGGCCAAAAGAACACCTTCAGATGTGATTTATTCCCATTTACAAGTCGTTGGCTATCAGGTAGTGTAGCTCCTACCAGATCCACATTTCTTCTGCAACTGACCCTAAGTGGTGGGAAAGCAGCTCCTGAATAGGCCAATACGCTCTCTGCCCAGGAACGTCACCGATACAACCTCCACTCCAGAAAAAAGGGGCAAAAGAACACCTTCAGATGTGTTTTATACCTATTTACAAGTCATGGGCTATCTGGCATGGTTGCTCCTACCAGGTCCGCATGTCTTCTGCAACTGACCTTGAGTGGTGGGATAGCAGACTCTGAAAAGGCCAATATGCTCTCTGCCCAGTCTTACTTCAGGCAACCCCTTGGTGGACTACTGGAGCTTTAACATCATTCTGCATTTTTCACAGAGGCACAATATACACAGAATACAATAATACGAATGGACACAACAACATAAACAAGTGCAATTAAAATAAGGCCAAGTTGGAACTGAAAGCTACTTAAAGCACCACTCAAGCATTTTGGGGTTTTTTCAGCTCTGTAGTGGTGTTTTAAATCTAAGTCACCTCCTCTTAGTAATATACTCAATCTCCAGCATTTTCATCTTTTTTTCAGCATCGCTGCAGTCCCGCGGCACCATATAGTGTCTGTAACTTCTGACTGGTCGGAAGTCAGAAATTACAGAAAAGCTGCCAAGTCTACGAGAGCCAGACCGAGGCTCTCATAGACGTTTATTGATTTGTGATGCCGGAGCAGCCGGCAGGTCACAAAATGCCATAGACTGACTGGAGCGGCGATGATATAACAGATGAAGACACCAGAAGGTGAGTATAGCTTGGGGCAGGGGACTTACATTTAAAGCACCACTCCAGAGGTGAAATTAACAAAAACCCTGGAGTGGTGCTTTAAGAGGCCAGATTCTCTTCAAAAGGGTTGGTAGGAAAAGTAATTTTGAATCATCTTACAAGTTTCCACTATTTACGGGCTCTCCCCAGCATCCTCCTATTATAGTTCTGGCAGTGTATTGCGGCTATAGGCTATATCCCTCAGGGCCTAGCTATGACAGCACACTTTTTTTTAAGCGACTTTCCTGCAGAAGTTTGGCATTCATTCTCCCACTCTTCATGACCATATGGGAGACTTCCAGAAAAAGGGAAATGAGAAAAATTGACTGCACATCATAACAGACAAATGTGAACAGGTGCATGCCGAACACGAAACATACACTAACAAAACTACAGAAAAAGGGAAACCTCCATGACACCCGCACACAGCCAAAGCAATTGGAATAGGTGTAGGGTGTGACATGGAAAATAGGCCATGGTCATCAAAATGTTCATGGTCTCACCAGAGTTTTAATCCTCCCAAAAAGTTGTCAGGTATGAATAGACAGTATGGGGAGGAATCACTAATAATTCAATTTTGAAGTATATGGATTAAATTGAAGCCGCTCTAACTTCTGGGAAACTTCTCATTTCCAACAGCATCAAAACGCTATAAATTATTTCTTGAGGTTTTAGTTTCCTTGAGAGGGAAATTAATCTTGACAAATGTGTAGAAACAGCCAGAAAAGGAGTATCCGTCCAGGTCGGGTCCCTGCTCTGTTAAATATTGCAGGTGTCTGCGCGCACAGGGATAGAGTTTAGCCATAAATTGCCGAAATTGCTGGAGCTCCATTCACTGACTGATCGCTGATGACTGAAGCTCCATTCATGGTCAGGCTGGATGTGCCGGGAATTGTGATCATTTCGTTGGCAATATTGCAAATGATCTTCAGATTGCTCAGAATGGATGTGTGAGCAGAGAGCTTTTATTTCCGGCCTCCTCTCTACCGGTGCCGCAGCCGAATTTAATTCTCTGCTCATACAGAAATTTCATGTCTGGAGATTTGTGTTTATTTCGGTTTTATAGAAATCTTTCATCGTTCTGTTACTTTCAGTGTTTTGTAATATTTTCAAACACCTTTCACTGGCATCTGTATTTTATTATAGCGGCACAACCGGCATCTCAGAATACCTTATAGCTGTATATTTGCAGAATGGGTAGCTGTCTCCTGTACATATTGTTCCTTTGCCTTGTTGTCCAGCTCCTACCATTCCTGGGTTGGCAAAATGAACAAAATGCGTTTCATCTAAACAAATTGTCACATAATTTATAATTTTCTGCAAAATATAGTGTATTATTCATTGGTTGTTTTGGGGGTGGCTGTGTCCCGTTGTACTATGGGAGCACTGAAGCTAGCTGGAGGTGCAGCTTCAGTGTGCAGTTAGCAGACAAGTCCACAAGAGGGCGAAGGAATAGTCAACAAGCCGGGTCTGCAACAGAAGGTCTCATCAATAGCAAAGGAGAGACCAAATAGAGGTCAGGTGGAAGCCAAGGGGTCAGAAGTCGAGAGTTCACGTAAACAACAAGAGGGAGAACCGGATATGAGGTTAAGAGCCAACATACAGGTCAGAGCCAGGAGATATAAGTAACAGACAGGGAAAAGTCACAGGTCGGAACTGGGGTAAGACAGACAGGACGGGGAAGATTATGGGCAGGATCAGGAGGTCAGGATACAGGGATGGACGAACGATACAAAGAGGACTCTGGTCAGGACAGGGTAGCAGGGAAACAGGACGGATCAAGGTACACTCACAAGAGCCAGACATGCATGCTGAAACTATTACTGGCAATGTTGTGAAGGTGCAGCGCCAGGATATAGCAACCTGTCCTCCGAAATGAGGCAGAATAGAATTAACCGCTCCCATGACCTGTACCTAGTAGATAGGAACCTGCCATGGCTCAGCGGTGACTGAGCCAAGCCAATATTATGACGGGCTGACTGTGATGTTTCTCAATGGGAGCGATAATGGGAAATGCCGATAAACCCCTTTTTTGTCATTTTTGCAATTCTAAAACTTCAAACATCATTAACAGTATTTTCCCCTCGGATAACTTTGATTCTGATCAGTGGGCAACATCCAAAATCTGAGACCCCATGATTCTAAAATTGAAGGACCAGGAAGGGGGCATATCTGCTCCGCGAGAAGAATCTGTCAAGCCTTTTCTATCTCGGCAAATGGGGAATGCTTAAGTTCCACCCCCAATCCCGCGAAGAACCCCAGCAAACCATGTGGGACTGCCTATTATGGGGTGCAAGGTTTATGTAAACCCCACTCCTTTTCTGAATTTGTCAAAACTATATCTAAAAAATCAGGACAGTTCTTGGAAATTCAACATTGTTTGACTGTGTACTAGATAGGTTGGAATCCCGCTCCCAGCACCCTCACCTATCAGTCCACAGCGTGCCCGCCTCATTGGTGCATTGCACTGTAACCAGTGAATTTAAGGATAGGCCATCAATATTTTGAGCCAGAGACGTACATAGAACTCATAGGGCCCCATAGCAGAAGATTCAATTTGGCCCCACCCTCCAAAGACGAAAAAAATGGTAACTTGCAATTTTGCAGCCCTTACAAAGTAACTTTCCTCTTATTCAAGCCCCTAGATTCAGCTTTCATTGCCCATAAAGTATGGTGCCAGTAAAAGAGCCCCCTCAAACACAGTATGATATCCCCATAGTGAATTCCACACGTACACTATGATGTAATACCCTCATCAAAGTATGGTGACCCCAACACAATATGATGCCCCAACTCTGACCTCCACACAGTCCTCTGTTCAGTATAATGGGTCTACATACAGTATAATGTCCTCCACACCCTTCCAGACAGTATGACTGCCCCAGCACAACCCTCAATACTTTATAAATGTCCCCATTAGCCCTCCACACAGTATAATGGCGCCCACATAGTTTCCATACAATATAATAGGCCCCACATTGTCCTCCGTACAGTAGAATAGCCCAGTCTAGTCCTTTATATAGTATACTGTACCCCCCTAATCATCATACAGTATAATGACCCTGCATATTCTTCCATACAGTATAATGGACCCTGCAGAGTCCTCAATGCAGTAAAATGAGCCCTGCAGAGTCCTCAATGCAGTAAAATGAGCCCTGCATAGTCCTCCATATAGTGTAATGGCCCCCACATAGTCCTCCATACGGTGTAATGGCCCCCACATAGTCTCCATACAGTATAATGGGCCCCACATAGTCTCTTTATAGTCTAATTAACCCCACATAGCCTTCCATAGAGTATAATGCATCCCATAACACTCCAAATAGTATAATGACCCCTACAGTGTTCTCATTGATTTAATAAATAAATAAACACTCACCTGTCCCATTCCTCCTCTGCTCAGGTCTGTGTAACAAGTGTTCTGCAGCTCGGCACATCTCGGCGTAGTGTATGCACTATAGTGATGTCATTGCATCTGCTGCACTGAGCTGTCAGAGCTCAGACACAGCGGGAGAGTGATGGAGGAGAGATCGGACCGCTCCCTCTTTTATCATTTCCTTCAACTAAACAAGCAATGTCGGGCAGAGAGGGCCCGGCGCCAGTGGCCACGTGGTCTGCTGCCATTGGTGATACGCCACTGTTTTGAGCTCTTTTAAAGTTGGTGCTAAAGAGCTCTCAAATCACACCTGAGTTCTGCAGTCATGTGTTACTCCCTACTAGCCTCCCTATTGTCCCTGGTTTGTTAGTAATTTATAGCTAGGGAGATACATTGGTCTGGGTGGGAACTGTATACACTAAACACTAGGATTTTTGTTTTTTAACCAGGAGTAGAGATGAGCAAGTTATTACGAGTTTCCCTAAAAATTTGGTCCCCAGAATCCAACTCAATCCAGACTCAAATCGCATGAATCCTTCACAAAAGCAGCCACCATTTTCCATTTTGCTAGATTTTTTCCTAGGCCTGGGAATAGATTAAAGAATAATAGAAGATTATATTTACCTGTCCTAGGCCTGTACCTTACCTGTCCAACTGTCACAGCTCATCAATGACCGATTCAGAGCAAGTGGGGGATCGTAAGCTGCAGGACATCTGATTGGTGGCTCTAAGACACATGAGTATAATCTTTTTTTTATTTTTTGACCCATTCCTGGCTCCTTTAATATACTGTACTATACTCTATAGAGCATACATTTCTGTTTCATGGCAAATAAAGGTGAAACCAGAAGTTTACATCCACTATCTATAAAGACACATCTGCATGTTTTTCTCTCTGTCTGACATGAAATCAGAATAAACCCTTCCCGTTTTAGGTCAATTAGGAACCAAAATTATTTATATTTGCCAAATGTCAGAATAATGAGAGAGAGAATGTTTGAAGGCATTTTTATTACTTTCTGCAAAGTCAAAACAAAAATTTACATACACTAAAAGTACTATGGCTTTAAACAATATGGGACAGCCCATATGATGATGTCATGTCTTTGGAAGCTTCTGATAGGTTTATTGGCAACATCTGAGTTATTACAGACGCACCTGTGGATGTATTTTAATGCACTCCTGAAACACACTGCTTCTTTGTGTAGCATCATGGGAAAGTCAAAAGAAATCAGCAAAGATCTCAGGAAAAGAACTGTAGACTTGTTCATCCTTGGGTGCAATTTCCAGATACCTGAAGGTGCCTCGTTCATCTGTACAAAGAATTACCGTATATGCAATCAGGAGTATTTGCAAAGTTGATTAAAAATTGTACATTGAGGAAAATGACTAAATATGGTTGCAAAAGCATAAATACTGCGAAGATCGAACTGCGAGGAGCGAGGCAGCTTGTGCCTCACATGTCAGCTCTCACATTGCTTCCCCATGAGTTGACGCAAGCACAATGTCAAGGAATGCTGCAAATATGTTCCACATCTTTAAGAAAGTGCAAGTTGAAAGAGCAGAACATTAAACAGATATACTTGACAGCTAAAAGCATAATCATTTCTGCCGTCTTCCCGACTCATTTTACAAGATGCTTTTGAATCACTGCCACGTTATTATATCGGAAGCAAAAGAAAAAAAAAGCTATGCAACTGAACTCATGGCATTGTCTAAAATGAATCTTCATCTACAGTTTATTAACTGTACATCTTTACGGTCACCAACCCAATCAAATCAAATACCATTGACTGCAAAACTAATTTAGCGCTCTGATGGTGTATCAGTGATCCCGTGTCCAGGCAGGAGCACGCTACCATCTTGTAATCATTTGCTCAGTGAGCGCTCATCTTGAACGTGTCTGTAGGATGAATTACAAAAGAAATAAGGAACAAGTGAAAAAAAAAATCAGTTGTATTAAAGAGCTCGGCACAGAATTTTTACACTGGAATTCTCTAGTTGGTAGAGTGGTCTTGTGTTCGTCATGAGAGAGACACTGCTAGACTTCTCTGGTGGGAGCTTATCCTCTGGAGGCCAAAAAGATCACCAGTCCTAAAATTGATATGCCAGATCCTTCTCTATCCTGACATCAGTCATTGGGGAAGAGTCCCCATACTCCATTAGATGTTAGGATAATCCGGTAGGTTCAGCCAACGTTACTCTGATGTGTCTTTGAACCTTTAGGCTGGCCTTTAAACAGTTGATCGGTGGAGATGCCAAGAGTCTGACCTCCCTACTATCATTTATTGAGGATAGGTCATCTATTTTGAAATAACCAGATAACCATATTTAAGTACAAGCATAAATTAAATTACTTGTTTAACTGGATAGAAGGAGAGTGTGTCCTCAAAATACGCAACCAATCTAGACTGCCCCAAAGAAAGGGTCATTTATTGCATCTATTTGGTAGATCGAAAGTACCACTTCAGGCGTCACCTTCTTCTTTTTACTTACCTCTCCCTTTGGTGAAAAAAGGTCAAGGCCCCTCCTGAAGTGGAACCCACACCCATGGCTCCAGGCTTGAGCAGTCACTACTAGGTTGGCCTATCCGTTAATAAGGGCTCTAACAATTAAATAGGGTCAACACCCACCTGTTGGGCATGTTTACTCCTCATTAGCTAATTTTTTTGTAAGGACATATTATACAAGGCACACTCTTCCATTTGTGGTCTATTTATCTTTACAAAGCCATGTGGCCTCAATTCTGGTGTGGTGTGGTCTGGTATCACTGTGCCTGGAACTGTGATGTCACTTATTGTAAGAAACTCACCCTGATGATTGCCTCCCTGTATCAGGTTGTGGTCTATCTATTGGCTATACCTTATATAGATTGATTTTGTTGTATGTTCGCCATTCTGTACAGAGAGGCTGGGTAAACTAACTATGAGTTCTTTGGAAATTTGGAGGATTAAACCAAGACACACTTAACACTAGAACTACTGGACTCGTGACACCTATATAGAAATACATGGTGCAAAGTAGTCAAAATGACTACCTCAGTAGTTCTAGTGTTAAACAGCAGCTTCCATACATGAGTTGATGTACAGTTTCCAGCAAGCACACAGTAGTAGATGAAAGGCTTTAACAATCCTCACCCAGGGCTTCCATGATAACATACATCACAGTGTGTTCACAGATTATCTTCTTTCCTTACACAGAGTCTTTCTCCTTACACAGTGTATGTACACAAATCAGAACACTGCACCATATCGTTCTACTGTATCTTACTGTTGTAATCACTTCTTTCAACTATACTTCTGTTGCACAGAGTTTGCTTTTCAACTATCCTGAGCTGTTTTCCACTCCTGACAGTATCTGTCCTGAACTGGCAGATATTTGTAGCTTCACTTTTCTTAGGATACATACACTACACTTTTCTGAGCACTGCTCCTTTTTTGCAAAGAGACAAACAGAAACTTATTTCCTTTTGCGGAGTCAAATACACACTTTCTGCTTCCCAGCATCCCCTGGGTCACTGCTAGATACTTCCTGTCTTCTTGCTGCAGGCTTAACTCCCCAGGTGACTTCTGGGAGCCCAACTACCTTCCTTAATGTATAAATACATCTTGAAATTCAATAAGACACATTCCACACGGACACTTTGATATTTGTTGAATGAAGTTGGTCACAGCTTCATGAACCATTGTTTTTTTTATAATGCCCATTAATAGTTTAACACTCCACATACCGGAAATAGTATGCCAGCCAAAGTACCCACCTCGGGCATCGACAACCACCACCACACCATCTTTCGTTCGTAAGACCAAAAGAAAGAATAATCAGCAACAATACAAAACCAAACAATATAAAATATTCCAAAGCGGCAGGACAATATTGTAGTTGTAGTCTCCGGGGTATTGGCTTCAGAAGATGAACTCTTCAGGAAAAAAAAAAGAAATCAAGCTCAAAATCTCATGAACAGAAAATCAATTTTCCATAGAAATTAATAGGGAGAGTTTTCAAAATGGTTTTGGGGAATGTTTTCGAGAGGATCCACTCCAAAAAAACCTAATTCTTTAAGCACAGTCTAAACAGGCCCTATGAACTATCACACGACTTACTGAACATTTTAATTTTATATACTACATAGGAATCTGGACGTGACATCACCTTCCATATACCTATAACTAAGCCCATGATCTTTGGTACTTTCAGTTCATCTACTATACATGATTTGATGACATCTCTTTCGTAATCAAAAATCGACACAGGCAAAACAATCAATCCATAGATGTCCATAAATTGCGTAATAATGAAAAATTACAATTTAAGTAATTAGAGTTCAATTTTGGTCTCATCTGACCAGATTATATTCTTCAGTATATCTTAGGCTTCTGTAAATGTTGTTGAGCAAACTTGAAATGCACTTGAACCTGCTTTTTTTGAGCAATGGAGTCTTGCGTGGTGAGTGTGCATACAGGCCATGGAGGGGAAGTGCATTACTTATTGTTTTCTTTGAAACAATTGTACCTGCTAATTCTAGGTCTTTCTGTAGCTCTCCACAGGTTGTCCTTGGCTCTTGGACAACTCTTCTGATAATTATTTTAACTCCTTTGTTTCAGGCCGGTTTATTGTGAAATTATGTTCTTTCTATGTCTGGACTATGGCCACATCAGTGCTCACGGGTGCTATCAGTAGTTTAGAGATTCTTCTTTAGCCATTGCCATCAGTATGTTTTGGAGCAATACGGTTGCGAAGGTCTTGCGACAGCTCACTGGTTTTGTCCATCATGAGATGTTTCTTGTGTGGCACCTTGGTAATGAGATTTGTTTTTATAGGCCATCAAGTGAAGCAGCTGATATTATTTTTCACTAAATGGTAGGATTGCTACAGCTTCTTTTCAGTAATACATGCTATTAACTCAGCCTTTTCCCATTCGTATACTAGTCCTACTACGAATGAGTAAGAATAAAATTGCATTGTGACCCAAAGACCTGTCACTAATAATCATAAAAGCTTAAATAACTGTTGTTTTTATTTTTTTTTTTTACATAAATCAATAGTACATGTGAAAATAAGAACATTTGTCAACATATTTTATCAGAGAAATCTGCTTTTTTCTCCTCCTGGTCTGATCATTCATTCTCAAAATTGTTAATTCATCAGTAAAATCTGTCTTCAGTGAATACAGATTTTCTCATTACTTAGATGATTGTTGGTTCTTATAAAGCTCTAAGGAGAACTTGCAGCAGATTGTCTGCACTGCATCTAACTCCCCCTCCTCTTTTCTTATCCCATATTCATAGAGTTTTAAAAGCACCAGTTGTCATCTCCTATCTAAGTTCATCTACTCATAGACCACTGGGGTTGTGCCATCATTGCCAACGAGACCACCGATCCTCCCCAACCTCCATCATTCAGATAGATATTACATTAGTTATAGCCAGTTATAGTTTCAAAGAGCATCGATAGCGTCCAGAATAAAATACACCCAGCAATA
The DNA here is from genome assembly GCF_048569485.1 of Anomaloglossus baeobatrachus. NCBI lineage: Eukaryota > Metazoa > Chordata > Amphibia > Anura > Aromobatidae > Anomaloglossus > Anomaloglossus baeobatrachus. The sequence goes on from NC_134355.1 coordinate 647,470,217, forward strand.
GTCCAACACGATACCTACAAAAAATGGGAAGGGGTTGCCATTACTTTCCCAACATGGTAGGGATGTGGCAACATTATTTATGTATATTGTTCCAATATATTCCACAACCCTGTACAGAGATTGCCATTACTGGCATTGGTACCTGTCTCTATTGGGGCTCATAATCTATATTCCAGATATAACCATTAGTATGTTTTTTGAAGTGTGAAGAAAATGGATATTGCCCTTTGTCAAGATCGAATCAAGGACCCCCAGGTAACAATGCCAACTACTAAGGCATAGTGCTACCCCACTGTGGTGACTAGGGTTTCCGTATTGAGTTTTGGCAATATATCCACCTAGAACTTGGGAAAACAAGGCTAACCACTAAGCTTAGCTACCATGCTACTCCATTGTGAAGAGGGGCATTCATATTGAGTTTAGGCCTTGTATCCACCTTGGTTCCCATTGCAGAAGATTGACCATAGTTGCTGCTAAGCGGGTTTCCCCATAATACCTTGCTGCTTTTGCATCACATGACAGTGCCACAGAGCCAATTATAGCCTGTGTAAAAGCAGAGATAGGGAATGCAGCAGCCACTTTGGGGTGAATCTGGATTGTGAGAGGATGTCACACCAATCAGACTAGCCTTAAAGATTGTGAAAGACATAAAACACTGTCCAAATTGTACAGCCAGCACGTGACAGGGCAGCCGTGAGGAAGAAAGAGTAGTGTATGAGGAAAAGTGAAGTGTCATGCACATTAGAGACTTTTAAAGGAACCTGTTTCCCTTATAAGCTGCGGCCATCACCAGTGAGCCCTTATATACAGCATTCTAGAATACTATATACTGTATAAGAGCCCAGGCTGCTCTGTAGAATGTAAAAAATACCTTTATATTACTCACCTAGGGGATGGTCCGATTAGTGTCGCTGGTCTGAGTCCGGCACCTCCTCTCTTCTTGCACTCGCCGTCCTTCTACCCAGCCCCGTATGCATGACGCATCCTATGTCATTCATCGAGAGGCCTCCATTGCGCTCCTGCGCATGCGCACATTGATCTGCCCGACTGAGGGCAGAGCAAAGTACTGTAGTGCGCATGCGTGGGTGGTGTTTGACCTTTCCTCGCACCTGCGCATTACAGTACTTTGCTCTGCCCTCAGCAGAGAAGATCAAAGTGCGCATGCGCAGGAGCGCAATGGAGGCCTCTCTTTGAATGACGCAGGATGGCGAAGGACGGCAAGAAGAGAGGAGGCGCTAGACCGAGAGGAGCGACACCAATCGGACCAGTCAGCCCCCTAGGTGAGTATTATAAAGGTGTTTTTTATGTTATAGAGCGGCCTGTGCTCTTATATACAGTATTCTGGAATGGTTTATATAAGGGATCACTGGTGATGGACGCAGCTTTTAGGGGAAAACCTGGTGACAGGTTCCCTTTAAAGTACTTTTAATTCTCAGCGAATTAATTTATTTTCTTTCTAAAAGAAAGAGTAGAAAATAACCCACAACTAAGCACATTGAGCTTTATGCTATTGATGTGAACACATCTGCGCTTCCTCTTTACTTGAGTTTCTTTGAAACACAGTGCCACACCTGTCCACAGGTTAAGTCTGGTATTGCATCTTGTTTAAAGTAGATGGAGCTGAGCTGCTGCCCTACCACGTGTGACCTGTGGACAGTTGTGGCACTGTGTTTGTAAGAAAACAGACATCTATTTTCTAATCCTGCACTCCCTCTCCATACAAAGCACACACATTTAATTTTTAGAAGAGACACAGTTGTTTTTGAGCTAAAGAGCTGGAGTGTATGATTCACCTCCGCAAGTCAGACTAAAAAGGCTCCTTTTAAGCAGGGCGGCTTAGGCGAACCAATTAATGGCTTGTCTGAGAGAGACATCATGTTGTACTATTTAACGGATCTGATCAGTACCACTGAATAAAATGTTTAAGTAGAATAACAGCGTATCCCTGTATAGTCACTGCTGGAGAGCTGCCTTATTGATTTACAAGAAGAGATCGAGGAAAGGTCAGATGTATTCAAGGAAAGACTGCGGACCGAGTGCGGATGTGTCCTGAATGCCATATACCGGCTAATTTGGGGAAAATAAATAAATAAAAACTCGTCTTTGTTTTAGGTTTATTGGAGAATACATTATACAGGATCAGTTACCTAGTGCGGACTTTCATTTGCATTTAGCAGAGTATTAAACTCAGCCCAGCGTATTATAATGTCCACTTAAAGGAAATCTGACTACTTTTTTACTTATTGAAGTAGTGATACAGCTGAGTAGGCGCTTGCCCCTCAATAAAAATGACACCTTTTGTGCCAATATCCGATGTTCCAGTCATGAGAAATCTGTTGTAGAAGTTATATTCAAATCAGGCACTGGGGGTGTGTCAGAGCACTATGACTGCTTCTTCAGGGTCACAGACACGCCCCCAGTGCACTTCCAGACAGATTTGCATATAGCTTCTACAACATATTTCTCTTGACTGGTACATCGGATTTCAACAAAAAACGTATCGTTTTTATTGGGAGACAAGCAGCTATACAGCCATACCACTACTTCTACATATTAAAATGGTGTTTACATGTTCCTTTTATTTAGAAAGTGTTCTGTAAAGGTCTGCTCATAAAAAGCAATATCACCAAGAGATGAAAACACCCTGGTATGTCATTTGTAGCAAATGATAACTGCTTTTGCCCCCTCCCATCATCTTTTCAATCCTTAACATTTTGGGGTTTGTCTCACAATTTGGGCACTGCTTTCATTATTCAACTGTTTTTGGCCAGTTCAGTATGTAAGACTTTTCTAAATGTCGCAAAATGTCTAATGTTTTGAGGGTGGGGGGGGGGAGGCTGGGGGTGGTGGGGTGTATGCAGTTGAGTTAGAGACTAATTTGCAACATTTCCAGGCTTGTTGAAAGGATTTTTTTTATTTAAAATGAAAGGATAAAAAAGACCAAAAAAAGCAATTGTTGCATTTGTGCATTTGAATTTTTCAAAAAACATGTGTCATGCGCTGTTCGGATCCGCACACGCGGATTAGTACTATAGCGTCGGACTCTGTTCACATTCCAGAATCCGACAGGCAACCTGGTCTCTCTCAAGTGCTCAGCTCAGCGGGGCTTCGGCTGAGTTGTTTCACTGCCCCCAGCCATCCAGGAGTTAATTGTTTTTGGAGCAGTGTGCAACTCTTCTGAGAGCCAGGTTGCTGATTAGCATCCACAACTGGTCTCTTCCTATTTAAGGCTGGTGACTGTAGTGGGAGACCGCCGAATATAGCTTCAGCGATCCCAATCTCATTAGTTATTCCATGCATGGTGAACTATAGTTGCTTTTCTGAGTGGTGTGAACGTTCCCCTGTTAAGTTTATTTCCTACTCTTTTCTTTATTCTCCCGTACACATATTGTCTCTCCTTTGTGTTTGAGTGCATTGTGTACGAGGTTTCATTCTCCCTTGTCCATGTCATTTCTGGGGGGTTTGGTTACTGGGTTTTCGGCCTGCTCCCAGGGTTGGGGAGAGTAAGATCAGGGCCGGACAGGAGACATGGTCACGCTGGGGGCTCGGACCTGGCTACCATCAAGCTTACCTTCAAGATGAGGAACAGCACAGGGTCTCAAGTCTGGGGCTACCCCTGGTCCATCAGTACAGAATCCATGACAGCATTCTAGGGCAAAAAAGACAAGCAAAAGATTTGTCTTAAAAAAAAAAATAAGCTTGGAACTAAATCCTTCATCTGGTATACAATCCAGACATCCATTATTGTCTATGGACAGAGGGGGCTAGACGTAAATTGCACACCATATTAGTCTGATTCATCATTTGCGTCACTTTTCTTTTTTTCTGTGTAGTGATACTTGTTAATGTTTTTTACGTCAATTTTTTTTTTAAATGGAGCACGCGGTTCAATAATTTGTCTCAAAAACTAAAATGCTCTTTATTTTTGTATTTAACTTTTTTTTACAACATATTTAGGTGCACACTACACTAAAATATTGCAAAATTTGCGCAAACCCTTAACACGTACATAAAATCACTCCAGGGACAGAATGGAATGCATTTGCTCAAAAAATATTAAAACTTTTAAAAAGTTGCAATTGATAAATTTACTTGAAAACATTTAGAAACTCCAAACCACGTCCACAATGATGAACATAGTAAAAAAAACAGGTGAACACATATAAAGTACAGTTTAAAAAGCATAATTCCAAAAAAGCATTAGAACAGTTGGTACAATCTAACAGACCTATATCAGGTATTACATCAAACACAGAGCAGTGAAAAAGGTTTTACACTTTTGCTGAAACCTTGCAGTGCTGAGCTTATATTTATAGATAGATAACATGCTCCATCAAAAAGGAAAGAAAAAAGTAAATGAAGCACTCACCACTGGAGATTATTACCTTTATATTTCCAAGAACGTGATTAAAAGGCCAACAAAGTTAAATTGTGAAGAATGTAATCAGACAACGACCGTTTCGCACTTTTATCTAGCGCTTCATCTGGCGTTTCATGTCAAGGCATCTCTTAAAGGGAAGGTATCGTCAAAAAAAAAAAAATAATAATAACTGAAAAAAATGTAAAGTAATAATGTTTAAATGTTTTGTTTAAATATTATTTTTTTTTTTAATTGTACAAAATTAAAAAAAAAATTAAAAAGTTTGATATTTTCCACTGTTAAACACTAGGGGGAGCAGCTTCTGAAATCCTACTGAATTTCCACTGTATAAAAAGCTCAGATTACAGCCTGCTGTAAAGTGGGAGGAGTCTGCTCTCCTGTGTGTGATGTCGCCTCCCCCCTCCTAATCTGAGTGTTTACAACAGATAACAGAGAATGACATGTAGGGACACAATGCACAGCCATTTTCATGGTGACCAGAAATGCCTAAAGTGTCACCAAGGACAGCAGGAGTATCACACAGGATAGGATTAGATACACGGCTCAGCAGACAGTATCACACAGGAGAGGATTAGATACACAGCTCAGCAGACAGTATCACACAGGATAGGATTAGATACACGGCTCAGCAGACAGTATCACACAGGAGGGGATTAGATACACAGCTCAGCAGACAGTATCACACAGGATAGGATTGGATACACAGCTCAGCAGACAGTATCACACAGGATAGGATTAGATGCACGGCTCAGCAGACAGCATCACCCAGGAGAGGATTAGATACACGGCTCAGCAGACAGTATCACCCAGGACAGGATTAGATACACGGCTCAGCAGACAGTATCACACAGGATAGGATTAGATACACAGCTCAGCAGACAGTATCACACAGGAGAGGATTAGATACACAGCTCAGCAGACAGCATCACCCAGGACAGGATTAGATACACGGCTCAGCAGACAGTATCACACAGGATAGGATTAGATACACAGCTCAGCAGACAGTATCACACAGGATAGGATTAGATACACAGCTCAGCAGACAGTATCACACAGGATAGGATTAGATACACGGCTCAGCAGACAGTATCACACAGGAGAGGATTAGATACACAGCTCAGCAGACAGCATCACCCAGGACAGGATTAGATACACGGCTCAGCAGACAGTATCACAGAGGATAGGATTAGATACACAGCTCAGCAGACAGTATCACACAGGAGAGGATTAGATACACGGCTCAGCAGACAGCATCACCCAGGACAGGATTAGATACACGGCTCAGCAGACAGTATCACACAGGATAGGATTAGATACACGGCTCAGCAGACAGTATCACACAGGAGAGGATTAGATACACGGCTCAGCAGACAGCATCACCCAGGACAGGATTAGATACACGGCTCAGCAGACAGTATCACACAGGATAGGATTAGATACACGGCTCAGCAGACAGTATCACACAGGAGAGGATTAGATACACGGCTCAGCAGACAGCATCACCCAGGACAGGATTAGATACACGGCTCAGCAGACAGTATCACAGAGGATAGGATTAGATACACAGCTCAGCAGACAGTATCACACAGGAAAGGATTAGATACACGGCTCAGCAGACAGCATCACCCAGAACAGTATTAGATACACGGCTCAGCAGACAGCATCACCCAGGACAGGATTCGATACACAGCTCAGCAGATAGTATCACACAGGATAGGATTAGATACACAACCCTGCAGACAGTATACTCTGATGGGGACCTTGTGCCACACACACACACACACACACACACATCATTCCTCCCTATGACCTCCGGTGGGCGCTCCAGGCAGCTGTGCAGCATGCCATCCTCCCCTGCGTCCGGCCGACATTTCACACATCCGATTGCATACACTCACACATCCGATCGCATACACTCACACATCCGATCGCATACACACACACACTCACGATATCGCACATACCTGTACAATCGCGCGCGCACACACACACACACACAGCAGCGGCGGGCAGAGCTGGGGGAACTGCGGCAGCAGGCAGAGGGGGGACTTGGGAGAACGGAGGGAGGGGGGTGTCATTGGAGATGGTAACGGCGGCGGCAGTAGCTGGTGCAGAGCAGGGGCTGGGGAGAACGGAAGGATGGGATGTCATCAGAGACAGTAAGGAGGGGAAGGGAGGGGAGGGGAGGGGAGGCGGCCCGTACTCACACATCCCGGCGGTTGACAGGGGTAAAGTGGAGCAAACAGCACACGCTGTGAGCTCCACAATAATGGCGCTGAACTGCTCCCTCTTGTGTTCTGGACAGCCCAGGGGGCGCGTCCACGTCGCAGCAGACGCCCACTGTAATGTATGGCAAGGGGTCGGAGCCCGACTATCAGAGTCTATGCACAGGGGCTGCCATAAAGGAAGGAGTTACTGTCGTTACACACAAGGCAAATCCAGCATGGCAGCCCCCAGTGCCTCCAGTAAAATAAGAATTACATAAAAACTAAATAAGCTGCGATTTTTATTTTGTATTAGAAATACTTGATTTCATAATCACTATTTTTAATACAAAAATAAAAAACCGCGATACCTTCCCTTTAAGGCCGCTTTACACGCTACGATTTATCTGACGATATGTCGTCGGGGTCACGGTTTTCGTGACGCACTTCCGTCATCGTTAGCGACGTTGTTGCGTGTGGCACCTACGTGCGACTCCAATCGATCGCAAATCGGTTGAAAATCGTTGATCGTTGACACGTCGTTCAGTTTCAAAATATTGTTTGTCGTTTGGAATGCAGCAGACATATTGGTACGTTTGACACCCTGCCAACGACGAACAACATCCACACGACCGCCTTGATCAAACAATATATCGCTGAACGATGTAGCGTCGTTTGTGAGATGTGTACGTGTGACCGCTACAAAATGACCTATGACCGGCAAATCGTAACAACGATCTGGGCGTGTCACATCGCTAATGAGATCGTTGTGTGTAAAGCAGCCTTATACATTTCTTACCGCAGTGTCATAGATAATGGATTGCAATTTTTTAAGTATTCTGTTATTCATGGTGCCCTGAAAAGAAGTGTATAAAACATGCCTTGGCATCTTGACAAGTGAGGCCAGATGAAGCACTAGAGAAAACTGCGAAACATCTGTTGACTGTTTGCGTTCTACACAGTTTTATCTTGTTGATCTGTTAAATATGTTCTTAGAAAAATTCAGAAAGAAAGGTCCACTGGTGAGTACTGCTTTTTAATTTTTTTTTTTTTTTGGAGGGGGGATTTATCTTGATATGATATGGAGAAGGAAATAGGGAACTCTGTATATGATGAGGTCTAACCCTTCAGTTCTACTCCGTTAAATGGATGGATGTATGGGTCAAGGTTATCCACTGTCGAGTCTTATATGTACAGCAGAATGTGGAGACATCTCTTTATACGGCAGAGTATCCTCGTAACACTCTATCATGTTTCTTCTTCATAGCCCGACTTCGAGCCCCTGAGGTACAAATAACATTATTTCTAACAGTGATTTGTCTTGTTTTCCTTAGGTACGATACAATTATCAACCAGTGGGAGACGGTAGCTGCTCTTCCCAAACCGGTCCACTCTGCGGCAGCCACTGTGTGCGGGGGGAAGATCTACGTCTTTGGTGGAGTGAATGAAGCTGGCAGGGCGGCCGGAGTGTTGCAGTCCTATGTGCCTCAGACCAACACTTGGAGCTTTATAGAGTCCCCTATGATCGGTAAGGGTCCATGGGACGTCACATCCTCTTAAAAATTTTAATTTTCATTTTTTTTGGACCTGGAAGAGATGGAGTCTCACCAGAAATGTTTAGGTCTAATGTATCTAAAAAGACTAAAAATTATTGAAAATATTCTGGTTTTTTTGGCTAAAATTAGATGGTGAGTCCATATCGCGTCCACATATATTTTCTCTACAGAATTGCCTAGTGGACTGTCCTGTTCCCTTCTCAATTTATACAAATGATATATGCTTGAGTTTATGGTGGGCATATGCCACTGTATGCCTATACCAAAGAATACATCAGAGCCTTATGACGAAGGTTTGCCAGGAAATATTCTCAAAGTACATGCCGAGCACTCTTGTGTACGGGGGACAGGGCAAGATATCTATCGTATGTGGGGGATTTACCCTACAGTGTTAATCGAGGGTGTGTGCACCTTGGAGGTGGTCCAGGGTGACTCCTAGAGGGTCTTTGGAGAGAGGGAGCCACGCCCTGTTCGGCTTCATCCCTTATTATCTTAATTAGTAACGGCCTGTGCCCTGATGACCTCTCTCCAACAATCTATACAACATCAATAAACTTAAGCCTGCTTTAAACGGGACGATTTCACGATCGATCGTACCCGCCCCCATCGTTTGTGCGTCACGGGTAGAGTTGAGCGGACTCGGAATAATGTGGATTCGCGGCGGGTTGATAAAGAAGTCCGGATCCGATCCGGAATCCGACACCATATATGTCAATGGGGTGTGGAATCCGGGACGAGAGAGAGAGAGAAAGAGAGAGAAAGAGAGAGGGAAAGAAAGATAGAAAGAAAGAGAGAGAGAGAGAAAAAAACCCAAAACTGATCCGAATCGTGCACCCGGAATCCCGCGTCCGGGTCGGAATCTGCCGCTCAAACCGTGCGGATCCGGATTTTGCTGATCCGGGTCCGCTCAACACTAGTCACGGGCAATTGATTGCCCGTGGCGCACAAACTCGTTAACCCCCCGTCACATGTACTTACTTCCCGTGCGACGCCGCTGTGGGCGGCGAACATCCACTTCCTGAAGTGGAACATCCACTTCCTGAACATCCACTTCCTGAACATCCACTTCCTGAAGTGGAACATCCACTTCCTGAACATCCACTTCCTGAAGTCACTGCGACGTCACGCTGCGGCCGGCCAATAGAAGCGGAGGGGCGGAGATGAGCGGGATGTAAACATCCCGCCCACCTCCTTCCTTCCACATAGTCGGTGGGAGCCGCGGGATGCAGGTAAGCGATGTTCATCGTTCCCGTGGTGTCACACGGAGCTACGTGTGATGCCACGGAAACGATGAACAACCGGCGCCATGTTTCATAAACGATTTTATGAAACCTAGCGACGAGTACATGACTCACGATTTGTGAGCGATACTGCGTCGCTAGGAGGTGTCACACAGGCCGACGTCGCAAGCGATGCCAGATGTGCATCACAAAAACCGTGACCCCAACGATCTATCGCACGATCGTTTGTCTCGTGTAAAGCACCCTTTATTATAATGGAAACGGGCAAATGAACAAGTATTTGGTCATTGATGTAGTGCTTCTAATTAGCAACAACTAGGAGTCACAAACTTTGTTCTGTATGCTGTGAATTCAGAGGAAGGTAAAGCAATCCCCAGTCTGGTTGTAGCCAAATTCCCTCTCTAAAGCCTGCTTTACACACTTCAATAGATCTTTCAATCCGTCGTCGGGGTCAAGTTGTAAGTGACGCACATCCGGCATCGTTCGTGACATATTTGCGTGTGAAACCTACATGCGATCAAGATTGAACGAAAATACGGTGATCGCATACACGTCGTTTATTCCTCATACATTGGACGTTTTGTTGTACGAAACTAGTGAATTGTAACGTGTGACATCCCTCATACGATTTTGATGTGTGATGCTATGTGCGCAGGTGTGCGCTCTGCACCGCAGCTTAAAAAAGGTCTGCTTCAGAGCGCAGCTGAAAAGCTGCGTTCTGAAGCGCCTCACAATGTCTGTCATTCACTAATCTTTGTCAGTCCGTCACTATCTCTGTCCCTCACTCTCTGTCCATGTCAGTCTATCCCCCTCTCTCATATACTCACCGATTCCCGATCCCCGGCGCTGCACGGCATTCACACTGCTCTGGCGGCTTTTACTATTTTGAAAAAGCTGGCCGCCCATTAAACAATCTCGTATTCCCTGCTTACCCCGCCCACCGGCGCCTATGATTGGTTACAGTGAGACACGCCCCCACTCTGAGTGACAGGTGTCACACTGCACCCAATCACAGCAGCCGGTGGGCGTGTCTATACTGTGCATTGAAATAAATAATTAAATAATTAAAAAAAACGGCGTGCGGTCCCCCCCAATTTTAATACCAGCCAGATAAAGCCATACGGCTGAAGGCTGGTATTCTCAGGATGGGGAGCTCCACGTTATGGGGAGCCCCCCAGCCTAACAATATCAGCCAACAGCCGCCCAGAATTGCCGCATACATTATATACATACAGGTTACCCGCGGCCACCGCTGTATCCAGTGACAGCGGGTAACCTCAGTGACAGCTCAGCTGATCGCCGGCTGTCTTCATTAGCTGTGTGGAGGTGACCGGAGCGGCTGTGTCTGCTGCAGCTCCTGTCACCTCCATGCAGCTGCGGTGGAAGCGACGCTGGATCATCCTGGAGTACGCCGGACAAGGAGGGCTTTTTGGGGCTGATTAAAGTGGTTAACCAGGGTATGTGTTTGTGTTTTCATTTCTAATAAAGGATTTTTCGGGTGTGTGTGTTTATTTACTGTAACTTACAGATTAATCATGGAAGGTGTCTCATAGACGCCTGACATGATTAATCTAGGACTTATTGGCAGCTATGGGCTGCCAATAACTCCTTATTACCCCGATTTGCCAACGCACCAGGGCAAATCGGGAAGAGCCGGGTACAGTCCCAGAACTGTCGCATATAATGTATGCGGCAATTCTGGGCGGCTGTTGGCTGATATTGTTAGGCTGGGGGGCTCCCCATAACGTGGAGCTCCCCATCCTGAGAATATCAGCCTTCAGCCGTATGGCTTTATCTGGCTGGTATTAAAATTGGGGGGGACCGCACGCCGTTTTTTTTAATTATTTAATTACTTATTTCAATGCACAGTATAGACACGCCCACCGGCTGCTGTGATTGGGTGCAGTGTGACACCTGTCACTCAGAGTGGGGGCGTGTCTCACTGTAACCAATCATAGGCGCCGGTGGGCGGGGTAAGCAGGGAATACGAGATTGTTTAATGGGCGGCCGGCTTTTTCAAAACAGTAAAAGCCGCCAGAGCAGTGTGAACGCCGTGCAGCGCCGGGGATCGGGGATCGGTGAGTATATGACAGAGGGCTGCTCAATTCACTTACTCAGGAGATTAGTGGTCACCGGTGAGTCCTTCACAGGTGACCACTAATCAGGACGCGACACAGACAGAGCCGCAGCATGACAATGAAGTCGGGTGAGGTTCACCCGAGTTCATTCTGACAGTGCGGCTCTGTCTGTGTCTGCTGTTATCTGCCATTCAGCTCTGCTACATGGCTGTCTGTGTCTGCTGTCAGCGGCCATGTAGCAGAGCTGAACGGCAGATGACATAGTAAAAACGCATCCCTACACATTACACACGCTTGGCAAGTCAATAAATAAAAAAAAAAAAAGGTGCCCAATGCATACGTCACAGAACACATGATCCAAAGGATCGCACACAAAATTGATCAATTTAACATAGACTACTAACGCACGTGTGACAGCAAATGAACGACCTACGTGCAATCTCATTAGATCGCATATGCGACCTGGGCGTGTCACATCGCATACGAGATCGCATACCTAATTGTAAGGTGTAAAGCTGGCTTAACTCCACAGGTTCACTGCTCTTACTGTAAAGAATCCTTTCTCTTTCTCTGGTTATGGTGAAACCTTATTACCACTAGATGTAGAAGATGCCCCTTGTTACAGTTTCAGTCTTAGTTATTAAGGCTATGTGTCCACGGTAGAATGTACCTGCGGATTTTTCTGCCTGAAAATCCGCGACTTTCGCGGCAAATCCGCACCCGCGGATTTGCCGCGGATTTGCCGCGGATTTTGATGCGGATTTTTTTTTTTCCCATTCTATACCCAAATCCGCACCAAAATCCGCAACAAACAATTGACATGCTGCAGATTTTTCCGCATCAAAATCCGCGGCAAATCCGCAGCGGAAAAATCCGCAGCATGGACACAGCATTTCCAAAATGCCATTGAAATGGCTTGGAAGTGCCGCTGCTGCAGATTTTCGGGAAATCCGCGGTAAATCCGCGGCAAATCCGCAGCGTGGGCACATAGCCTAATAGTTTTTCCAGCAGAAACTGAAAGGAAACTCGCCAGATCCTCCCCAGATACACAAAACCTCAAAAACCTGGAGTTTATGCTCAGTTTCCTCTCCAAAAACGTAGCAAAAAACCCTCTGTTTTTATACAGCCGCCTTTAGGGGCACTTTGCACACTGCGACATCGCAGGTGCGATGTCGGTGGGGTCAAATTGAAAATGACGCACTTCCGGCATCGCATGCGACATCGCAGTGTGTAAAGGCTCGATGATACGATTAACGAGCGCAAAAGCGTCGTAATCGTATCATCGGTGCAGCGTCGGCGTAATCCATGATTACGCTGACGCGACGGTCCGATGTTGTTCCTCGCTCCTGCGGCAGCACACATCGCTGTGTGTGAAGCCGCAGGAGCGAGGAACGTCTCCTACCGGCCTCACTGCGGCTTCCGTAGGATATGCGGAAGGAAGGAGGTGGGCAGGATGTTTACATCCTGCTCATCTCCGCCCCTCCGCTCTGATTGGCCGCCTGCCGTGTGACGTCGCAGTGACGCCGCACGACCCGCCCCCTTAACAAGGAGGCGGGTCGCCGGCCACAGGGACGTCGCACGGCAGGTGAGTGTGTGTGTGAAGCTGGCGTAGCGATAACTTTCGCTACGCCAGCTATCACCACATATCGCTGCTGCGACGGGGGCGGGCACTATCGCACTCGGCATCGCAGCATCGGCCTGCGATGTCGTAGTGTGCAAAGCCCGCCTTAGACTTGGAGAAGGATTTGCAGTTTCCTCTCAGTTTCTGCTTCAAAGATTCCTAAAAAAAAAAGTATGTGCGCCCATAGCCACAGTTGTTTTGACATTGCAGTGCATGTGTTCAGTCTTTTTGACGTTTCTGTAGCACTTTTCAAACAGACTCCAGGTGGAATCCATCTGAAAAAAGACGCTGTGTGCTCGTACTCTTAAGGCCCTGTCACACACAGAGATAAATCTTTGGCAGATCATGGACATATTGTTCCATTTGTACACAGCCACAAACCTGGCACTGATTGTCCACAATTTCACTGCAACCACAGATCTACCACAGATCTACCACAGATCTACCACAGATCTACCACAGATCTACCACAGATCTACCACAGATCTACCACAGATCTACCACAGATCTACCACAGATCTGCCACAGATCTGCCACAGATCTGCCACAGATCTGCCACAGATCTGCCACAGATTTATCTCTGTGTGTGACAGGGCCTTTAGGCTAGTTTCACACATCCTTCTTTTCGCCGGTTTGGCGGATCCATCGCACTCCAGTACAGTGTATACAGTACAATGGCAGCGTGACAAGCTCCGGTCACATGCTGTCATGAAAATGCATGGCAGCAAAATCTATGAGAATCCTGTAGTGCTGTGCACACGTTGCAGATATTTTCCTTGCAGATTTTGGTGCAGAAAAAATCTGCACCAAATAGGTGTTTCTGCGTTTTTTACCAGCGTTTTTTCCTATTAGACTGCATAAAAAACGCATTGAAAAACACCAAAACAGGCTCTTTTTCTGCAGCATTTTTCCTTCCAAGAGATGCAGTTTTTAGTGCAGAAAATCTGCAGCCAAATCTGCAATGTAGTAACATACCCTAAAAAACCCCCATCTGTATAAGGTTATGTTCACACAGTACATTTATGCTGCATTTTTTCATGAGTTTTATGCAAATCAAAAGCTGCTTTTTGCCGTACCAGCAAAAGCGATGAGATTTCAGTACACGATTGCTTTGTTTTTCTTGAGCGAAATCTGAAAGAAGCAGTATATCAGTTCTTTCAGCGTTTTTGCAGCGTTTTTTTCTAACCACTGAATGCAAAGTGAGGGTGCAAAAACGTGACGGCTGCATTTTTGCTGCTTTTGTGCTAAATAAAACTAACATTATTAACATGCACTGAAGACAAATGACAAACCAAAAATGCAGCCAAAAAAAACCCACAACAAAAAGGAGCAGCAAAATCTGCAACTTCTTTACTACCAAGAGAGCAGTTTTTGGCTGTGGAAAAAGCCTCCCCAGCAAAAACAGGGGGCAATAAGGTGTGAAAAGTGCATTGTGAGGAAATCTAATATGTAAAGCTGTGTGTGTGTATGTATGTATGTATGCGTGTGTATGTATGTATGTATGTATGTATGCGTGTGTGTGTGTGTGTGTGTGTGTGTGTGTCCGCTAAAGGAATCCACACCATCGCATTTACAGTTACAAAATTTTGCACAGACACCTCATTTGACTCAGGGAACGTCATAGACTATGTTTTGATGGGAAAATTGAACCCGCGTTTTACAGTTATTCACCAAAAACCTGCCTCCATTAAAGTCAATGGTGCTGTGGGCTCCTAGTCATTATTAGGAGCTGTGATTGGTTGTTATAGGCAACAAGGGAGATTCTTAGTATAAGAAGCTTATGTGTGAGGTAATATGATTTTGGTGGACAACAGATAGAGAGACAGACAGAGAGAGACGGATAGAGAGAGATACAGAGAGAGACAAAGAAAGAAACAGAGACAGAGAGAGAGAGTGAAACAGAGAGAGGTGGAGAGATATAGACAAAGACAGAGAGAGAGAAACAGACAGACTGAGAGAAACAGAGAACAGACAGAGAAACAAAGAGAGACAGAGAGAGACACACAGAGACACAGACAGGGAGACAGACAGGGAGACAGACAGAGAGACAGAGAAAGACAGACAGACAGAGAGAGAGAAAGACAGATGGACAGGCAGAGACAATGAGAGAAACAGGGAGACAGACAGAGATAGAGACAAAGAGACAGAGCGAGACAGAGACAGATCCAGACAGACAGAGAGAGAGACAGTGAGACAGAGAGAGAGAAAGAGAAAGACAGAGAGAGACAGAGAGACAGACAGAGACAAAGAGAGAAACAGAGAGACAGATAGCAAGACAAAGAGATACAGAAAGAGACAGACAGAGAGACAGACAGAGAGACAGACAGAGAGGGAAAAACAGAGAAAAATACAGAGAGAGAAACAGACAAAGAGGGACAGACAGAGACAGACAGACAGGGAGACACACAGACAGGAAGATAGAGAGACAAAGAGACAGAGACAGACAGGGAGACAGACAGGGAGACAGGCAGATAGACAGGCAGATAGAGAGGCAGACAGATAGACAGGCAGATAGAGAGGCAGACAGATAGACAGGCAGATAGAGAGGCAGACAGAGAGACAGGCAGATAGAGAGGCAGACAGAGAGACAGGCAGATAGAGAGGCAGACAGAGAGACAGAGAGAGACTGAGATAGACAGTCTGAGGCGGAGAGAGACAGACAGAGAGGGAAGAGTGGGAGAGAGACAGTCACTATCCTGGGCAACGCCAGGTACTATGGCCAGTCCAAAGTAAGATCTGATTAATTTGCATAATTAATAATGATCAGTCTTGTGATTGTGTATACATGGAGCTGAGGACACGTATTTATTCAGATCACAGTCCTGAGAGCCGGCCATGTGATTGAATTGAAAACCTCTGCGGATAATTACTTTGGCGTTTGTTGTAAGTGCGTGAACCCTTTTCAGCATCTATCCTTTGTGCGCGTCCTGTCCTGAATAGCAAAACAGAAGCCGGCGGTGTCCTAATGAGACATTATCCTCCGGAGCATTACCGCCATATAATAAACGTACCACCGTCCCGCGATGCGCCCGGTGTAAGACAAATCACAGTGGGGACGTTTTGTTAATCAACCTGCAAACAGTCTTCTGTGTTCATTTTACCTGGAACCAAAAAAAAAAATATAAAGCACTTAAGGATTTCCATAACAAAAGCGCAGCCAGATCGACAAAAATGGAGATAATGTGTTTTGTCAGGTTTGTTCTGATGCAAAAAACCACAAAAAAAATAATAAAAAAAATAATAAAAGAAAAGAAAAAATTAAGGTGAAGAATTTGCCTCACAGCTTTCAGGAAATACTCAAAACAGATTCAATAAAGAATTTTATTTTTATTTTTTTAAATATTTTTTTTAAATATATGAGCGCCATTATGCATCAACAACACTGTGCGGCTGTAAAGATGAATGTGGATCCCCGGAGCCAAATCTTTTTTTTAATAGAAGTCATAATCATATGTGAGTGATTGACGGTAATTTAAAGCAAATGCAACACGGAAAACCTACGGCCTAGTGAATGATGGCAAAAATCATAATAATAATAACGCTATTAAAGACGCGGTGCTAAAAATATCCAAAAGGAAGATAATAGAAATACCGAGGAGAAAATGGATGTGAGCACTATAAAAGGACTTAGAAGTGCTCTTAAAGTGAATCTGTCAGCAGGTTTTTGACAACTAAACTGAAAGCAGGATGACATAGGAAAAGAGACCCTGATTCCAGTGATGTGTCACTTACTGGGATACTTGCTGTACTTTTGATAAAATCACTGATGTATCAGACTATTAAACCTGCTTCCATGTTGTCCTCCACTGACCACTTGGGATTTTAACTTCCTGTTGTTTCAGGAAACAACACATGTACAGATTTTGAGCTTTTTGCTTTGAAGCTCCTTATGAGCGTATGCAAAGGTCATTGTGAAGTAAAGAGGAGCAGGTGAGCTGTGACATCTCCTGTTATGATTGGTGGATCCTGTTATCTACTATATAGAGAGTTGTTACTCTATAATCCTGTCTCTGCTGATAAGAATAATAATTGTAATAATAATAATAATAATAAGATAATAATAATAATAATAATAATAATAATAAGAAGAAGAAGAAGAAGAAGAAGAAGAACAATTGTAATCCTGCCTCTGCTGATAAGGAGCCTGCTGAAGTCTATTCCTAAAAGCTTAGGGGGCAGGAGTCTAAAAATACCCAGTGGCCAATGTGAGAATTGCCCAATTGCTTTTTTTTTTTAAAAAATATCTTGATATACAAAAAATAAAAATATAAAAATATTGCAAATATCTTTTAAAAAAGTAACACAAAAAGCGTTATTCCGATCTTCAAGATCGTATCCCAGTATGAAGCAGGTGTAATAATTATAATATTAGCAAATACCTCCAATTAGAAATGTAGTATAGTTCTCCTGATACAGCCATGTCTCTTACGTCATGTGCAGGACATTGCAGGACCTTAGGTATTCATGGTTGCGACCTTGCATATAGTCACAGTTAGTTGCTGGTGGTCATAACTATGGATACCTAAGGTTCTGCAATGCCCTAAACATGAGATAGGTGACATGGTGAATCAGGAAGACTTTTCAGCAGGCTCCTTATCAGCAGAGGCAGGAATACAATGAAAGGTAACACCTCTATATATAGTAGATAACAGGATCCACCAATCACAATGGGAGATATCACAGCTCACCTGCTCCATGGCTATGAGCACGAGCAACTAACTGTGTCTTTATGCGTGGTCGTAACCATGGATACCTAAGGCCCTGCAATACCCTGAACATGAGATAGGTGACATGGTGAATCAGGAAGACTTTTCAGCAGGCTCCTTATCAGCAGAGGCAGTAATACAATGAAAGGTAACACCTCTATATATAGTAGCTAACAGAATCCACCAATCACAATAGAAGATGTCACAGCTCACCTGCTCCATGGCTATGACCACGAGCAATTAACTGTGACTATATGCGTGGTTGTATCCATGGATACCTAAGGTCCTGCAATACCCTGAACATGAGATAGGTGACATGGTGAATCAGGAAGACTTTTCACAACGCTCATCAGCAGAGGCTGGAATACAACAAAAGGTAACACCTCTATATATAGTAGCTAACAGAATCAACCAATCACAATAGGAGATGTCACAGCTCACCTGCTTTGTGGCTATGACCACAAGCAACTAACTGTGACTATATGCGTGGTTGTAACCATGGATACCTAAGGTCCTGCAATGCCCTGAACATGAGGTAAGCGACATAGTGAATGAATAGAGCTATACTACATTTTTAATTGGGGGGTATTTACTAATATTATTATTACACCTACTCCATATTGGGATAGGATCTTGGAGATGGGAATACCCCCTTAACCAATTGATTTTTACTGTTAAAGGGATTGCACAGGATTCTGAAAACATGGCTGCTTTCCTCCACACTTGACTATTGTTATGTCAGGTATTGTAGCTTAGCTTCATTGAAATAAGGGGGACTGACTTGCAATACCAGTCACAGCCTGTAGACAGGGGTGGCGCTGTTTCTGTAGGTCACTTATCCTGTAGATCTCTCGGGAGGGTCTGGACCTTCTGAAATTGGTCACCAGCATTGGTGTGAGCTCCTAGACGTCCGCTAAACATTATATTCCAAGACTCGGGGCTGTAGACGTCTAATAAGGAACTTGTATCCATGCTGAGTAAACAGCACAAACCACAGGGAGACGTTCCAGTGATGTATAATTTACAATCAGACAATGGAGCGGAGTCATTATCTCCATCCTGCATCTGTCACTCACCGGGGCTCCCGGCGCATTCAGCCTTCATATCGCAACGTCTGAGCAGCACCCAGGTAACCCGGGCGTAACGTGTGACGGCTGCTGATAAAGGCTCTGTGCACAGCTGGATCTGGCATAGGTCATTATCTGGAGCCGCAAATATGCAAATATGGGATCCTTGCTGGTTCACAGTCACAGGGAAATTTGTTAATCCATCAAAAAGAAAAAAAAATACCCGAAACCAGTTTTTGTTATCTTGTAATTAAACTCAGATTTGACCTCTATTAAACAGGAACTTTTCCCAATTGCTCCAAAACTTTACTAAACCTGAATTTATCTACATGTTCATCCATTATCTACATAGATGTTACTTGATGGCGACGGATGGATGTTTGGTTTGTGTAATCAAGATCCCAGAAGCCCCTATGTACAATAATATAGTACTGCTTACTGATAAATAATATTGTCCACTATGAACTAGTATTTAGCTACTGTAATACTGCCCCTATGTACAAGAATATACTGTAACTACTATAATACTGCCCCTATGTACAAGAATATACTGTAACTACTATAATACTGCCCCTATGTACAAGAATATACTGTAACTACTATAATACTGCCCCTATGAACAAGAATATACTGTAACTACTATAATACTGCCCCTATGAACAAGAATATACTGTAACTACTATAATACTGCCCCTATGAACAAGAATATACTGTAACTACTATAATACTGCCCCTATGTACAAGAATATACTGTAACTACTATAATACTGCCCCTATGTACAATGTACAAGAATATACTGTAACTACTATAATACTGCCCCTATGTACAAGAATATACTGTAACTACTATAATACTGCCCCTATGTACAATGTACAACAATATACTGTAACTACTATAATACTGCCCCTATGTACAAGAATATACTGTAACTACTATAATACTGCCCCTATGAACAAGAATATACTGTAACTACTATAATACTGCCCCTATGGACAAGAATATACTGTAACTACTATAATACTGCCCCTATGTACAAGAATATACTGTAACTACTATAATACTGCGAAGAAAAACAAAAAGCCAGCACTAAATGTGCACTTCAGCACTAAAAATTCCAAACTGTACTTTAACTACTATAATACTGCCCCTATGTACAATGTACAAGAATATACTGTAACTACTGTAATACTGCCCCTATGTACAAAAATATACTGCAACTACTATTATACTGCCCCCCTATGTACAAGAATATACTGTAACTATTATAATACTGCTTTCATGTACAAGAATATAACTACTATAATACTGCTCCTATGTAGAAGAATATAACTACTATTATACTGCCCCCCTATGTACAAGAATATACTGTAACTACTATAATACTGCTCCTATGTAGAAGAATATAACTACTATAATACTGCCCCTATGTATAAGAATATAACTACTATAATACTGCCCCTATGTATAAGAATATAACTACTATAATACTGCTCTCTATGTACAAGACTATAACTACTATAATACTGCCACTATATGCAAGAATATAACTACTATAATACTGCTCCTTTGTACAAGAATATATCTACTATAATACTGCTCCTATTTACAAGAATATACCTACTATAATACTGCCCCTATGTATAAGAATATAACTACTATAATACTGCTCTCTATGTACAAGAATATAACTACTATAATACTGCTCCTATGTACAAAAATATATCTACTATAATAATGCCCCTATGTACAGGAATATAACTACTATAATACTGCCCCTATATACAAGAATATAACTACTATAATACTGCCACTATATACAAGAATATAACTACTATAATACTGCCCCCTATATACAAGAATATAACTACTATAATACTGCTCCTATGTACAAGAATATAGCTACTATAACACTGCTCCTGTGTACAAGAATATAACTACTATAACACTGCCTTCTATATACAAGAATATAACTACTATAATACTGCCACTATATACAAGAATATAACTACTATAATACTGCCCCTATGTACAAAAATATACTGCAACTACTATTATACTGCCCCCCTATGTACAAGAATATACTGTAACTACTATAATACTGCTCCTATGTAGAAGAATATAACTACTATAATACTGCCCCTATGTATAAGAATATAACTACTATAATACTGCCCCTATGTATAAGAATATAACTACTATAATACTGCTCTCTATGTACAAGACTATAACTACTATAATACTGCCACTATATGCAAGAATATAACTACTATAATACTGCTCCTTTGTACAAGAATATATCTACTATAATACTGCTCCTATTTACAAGAATATACCTACTATAATACTGCTCCTATGTATAAGAATATAACTACTATAATACTGCACCTATGTATAAGAATATACCTACTATAATACTGCCCCTATATACAAGAATATAACTACTATAATACTGCCACTATATACAAGAATACAACTACTATAATACTGCCCCTATATACAAGAATATAACTACTATAATACTGCTCCTATGTACAAGAATATAACTACTATAACACTGCTCCTATGTACAAGAATATAACTACTATAACACTGCCTTCTATATACAAGAATATAACTACTATAATACTACCACTATATACAAGAATATAACTACTATAATACTGCCCCCTATATACAAGAATATAGCTACTATAATACTGCTCCTATGTACAAGAATATAACTACTATAACACTGCTCCTATGTACAAGAATATAACTACTATAACACTGCCTTCTATATACAAGAATATAACTACTATAATACTGCCACTATATACAAGAATATAACTACTATAATACTGCTCCTATGTACAAGAATATATCTACTATAATATTGCCCCTATGTAGAAGAATATACCTACTATAATACTGCCCCTATATACAAGAATATAGCTACTATAATACTGCCACTATATACAAGAATATAACTACTATAATACTGCCCCCTATATACAAGAATATAACTACTATAATACTGCCCCTATGTACAAGAATATAACTACTATAACACTGTCTTCTATATACAAGAATATAACTACTATAATACTGCCCCTATGTACAAGAATATAACTACTATAACACTGCCTTCTATATACAAGAATATAACTACTATAATACTGCCACTATATACAAGAATATAACTACTATAATACTGCCCCCTATATACAAGAATATAACTACTATAATACTGCTCCTATGTACAAGAATATAACTACTATAACACTGCTCCTATGTACAAGAATATAACTACTATACACTGCCTTCTATATACAAGAATATAACTACTATAATACTGCCACTATGTACAAGAATATAACTACTATAACACTGCCTTCTATATACAAGAATATAACTACTATAATACTGCCACTATATACAAGAATATAACTACTATAATACTGCTCCTATGTACAAGAATATATCTACTATAATATTGCCCCTATGTACAAGAATATACCTACTATAATACTGCCCCTATATACAAGAATATAACTACTATAATACTGCCACTATATACAAGAATATAACTACTATAATACTGCCCCTATGTACAAGAATATAACTACTATAACACTGCCTTCTATATACAAGAATATAACTACTATAACACTGCCTTCTATATACAAGAATATAACTACTATAATACTGCCACTATATACAAGAATATAACTACTATAATACTGCTCCTATGTACAAGAATATATCTACTATAATATTGCCCCTATGTACAAGAATATACCTACTATAATACTGCCCCTATATACAAGAATATAACTACTATAATACTGCCACTATATACAAGAATATAACTACTATAATACTGCCCCTATGTACAAGAATATAACTACTATAACACTGCCTTCTATATACAAGAATATAACTACTATAATACTGCCCCTATATACAAGAATATAACTACTATAATACTGCCACTATATACAAGAATATAACTACTATAATACTGCCACTATATACAGGAATATAACTACTATAATACTGCCACTATATACAAGAATATAACTACTATAATACTGCCCCCTATATACAAGAATATAACTACTATAATACTGCTCCTATGTACAAGAATATAACTACTATAACACTGCTCCTATGTACAAGAATATAACTACTATAACACTGCCTTCTATATACAAGAATATAACTACTATAATACTGCCACTAAATACAAGAATATAACTACTATAATACTGCTCCTATGTACAAGAATATATCTACTATAATATTGCCCCTATGTACAAAAATATACCTACTATAATACTGCCCCTATATACAAGAATATAGCTACTATAATACTGCCACTATATACAAGAATATAACTACTATAATACTGCCCCCTATATACAAGAATATAACTACTATAATACTGCTCCTATGTACAAGAATATAACTACTCTAACACTGCTCCTATGTACAAGAATATAACTACTATAACACTGCCCCTATATACAAGAATATAACTACTATAATACTGCCACTATATACAAGAATATAACTACTATAATACTGCCCCTATGTACAAGAATATAACTACTATAACACTGCCTTCTATATACAAGAATATAACTACTATAATACTGCCACTATATACAAGAATATAACTACTATAATATTGCCCCTATGTACAAGAATATACCTACTATAATACTGCCCCTATATACAAGAATATAACTACTATAATACTGCCACTATATACAAGAATATAACTACTATAATACTGCCCCTATGTACAAGAATATAACTACTATAACACTGCCTTCTATATACAATAATATAACTACTATAATACTGCCACTATATACAAGAATATAACTACTATAATACTGTCACTATATACAAGAATATAACTACTATAATACTGCACCTATGTACAAGAATATAACTACTATAATACTGCTCTCTATGTACAAGAATATAACTACTATAATACTGCCACTATATACAAGAATATAACTACTATAATACTGCCACTATATGCAAGAATATAACTACTATAATACTGCCACTATATACAAGAATATAACTACTATAATACTGCCCCTATGTACAAGAATATAACTACTATAACACTGTCTTCTATATACAAGAATATAACTACTATAATACTGCCACTATATACAAGAATATAACTACTATAATACTGCCACTATATACAAGAATATAACTACTATAACACTGCCTTCTATATACAAGACTATAACTACTATAATACTGCCACTATATACAAGAATATAACTACTATAATACTGCCACTATATACAAGAATATAACTACTATAATACTGCTCCTATGTACAAGAATATAACTACTCTAACACTGCTCCTATGTACAAGAATATAACTACTATAACACTGCCTTCTATATACAAGAATATAACTACTATAATACTGCCACTATATACAAGAATATAACTACTATAATACTGCCCCTATGTACAAGAATATAACTACTATAACACTGCCTTCTATATACAAGAATATAACTACTATAATACTGCTCCTATGTACAGGAATATAACTACTATAATACTGCCACTATATACAAGAATATAACTACTATAATGCTGCTCTCTATTTCTTTTGCATAAAATCCATTTGATATCACTTGCAGTATTTGGAAAGCTTCTCAAACTGATTTGCTTGTTGACTTCTGACTAGTTATTATGAGGATCGTGTTGCCGTTAAGGAACATTTGCGGCTCTTTCTATCTTCTGAGAAGTGTTCAAGATGAAGTATAGAGAAAACATGACCACTCCTGGCCTCATCCTGCATGTTTACCTTAATGAGGGAACTTTTCATGTACAGAATGTTCTCTCCGATGATTGTATTGGGTTTTGTCAGACAAGCAGACACGGCAGGCGGCCTTTACATACACACTGAAAATGCCAGGGGGTCTTCTGCAACACGTTGGGGGGTCGCGCCAGATGTGCTGATGAAGAAACTGCACTAATATTCTGCTCCATTAACTGGATCCAGAGTCTATAAGGCAGAAGGATTTTTCTTTTTCTGTTAGTAAATTTTAACCGCTTGCTGTCATCTTACTGACACGTAAGAATCATTATCATGTTATTACTGTTACACAACATACATATGTATAGGTCTAGATAGAGACAGGCGGAGACTCTTAAAGGGAATTACAGCCACAAGCGCAGGGCAGGTAACAAGGATTAGATCAACGTCAGTCTGACTGCTGAGACTCCACCAATATCCAAGGCAGAAAGCTTCAGTTGAGGAGTGGTTGACAGTACTGTTCGATTCAAAGTCTATGTGTGATTACAGGTAGTATGGATGAAAGCGTAGTCAGGAAAGCCGGGGTCTGGTAACAGGAGGACACGTATGAAGACCAGGAGTAAGCAAAGGCATAGTCAGGTCAATATCCGAGTGTCAGAAATCCAGGACAGCACGTAATAGGTTCAGGGAGAAAACAGAGACTTGGTCAGGAAACAGTCCGAGGTCAGAAGGCAGGAGGTCACAACAGGAACAGGGATTGGGCAGAGAGGAGTCAAATAACAGTCTGGGGTCAGAAAACCAAGATCAGAATACTAACAGAGACACAAGCCAATAGTACAACTGCAGAACCAGAGAATACAACTGGCAAGGTTCTGGGCGAGCATGCTCGGTAACAAAGCCTGAGCAATTACCAGGATGGTGGAACACCTGAGAGATCAACACTAACATGGAATTCTGCGCTGTCAATCAGGCTGCTTGTTCAGTAACTCAGGAAAGCACAGCAGAGCATCTCTAAAGGCGAAATGCCCTGAACAGAGGAATCGTGACACTATGGCAATGACCAAACATCTGAGCTTAGAGATGTGGTCTGTTGCAATGTCTAGGAACTCTGATCCCTGCCTCATAACCACTTAGGTTCCTCTATCAATAGTAGTGGCAACCAAGCGGTTAGACAAAAGGGAGAGGGGGCTCCCTTTATTGTCCAATCGGCTCCTCGCAACATGATCATTGGGTTGTCTTGTCCAACGTGACTCTAAGGAAAGTCCCAAAGTTTTGTTTTTGCAGATTTTGGAGATATTTAAATAAACAGATATGAGATATACAATGACTGAGCAAAAGGGTAACAATTAGAGATGGACAAGCACTAAAATCCGCAGTTGTTTATAACTCGAGCCGAGCAGGTCAGACGCTCTGACCGGCTTAACTCGACTAACGAGTATAATGGAAATCAATGATTGAGCAGTTCGGCTCTCCACCCACATATAGGCAGCTGTACACAGAGCATTATATAGAGTTAGGGAGGGCATTTTTTTTTTTTTTTCTTTTGACACACTACATCCGAAAACGTTGTTTTAACCCCAGTGAGAGCCATTCAGAGATTATGAATGGCTCTCCCTGGGGTGCCTGCACACATCATGCAGTGAAGCAAGCCTGTGCGTTGTGGTTGTCTTTTCACGGATGACACATCCGAGCACCTGTGATACTTGGCCGAGCTCCCCAATGCTTGATTGAATAACGAGCCCACTCTCACAACACTAGTTATAATGTTTTGAAGTTTTGACTTTTAGGCTTGATATCTCACCACCCACTACAGCTTTGAGCATGAGATGACCTTCATTTTATAGACAATCATCATGGCTATCTCATACATACATGTGACTTACATCTCTAATGTGCATAAATGAATTAAACATTTGTCCTCTCACCAAGACTCGAATTCACAACTGTCATGTTCCTCCCTGTATGTAGCAGCTCTACCGGTCAGTCACAACCCGCACTAAAGGCCGCTTTACACGCTGCGATCTCGCTAGCGAGATCGCTAGCGTGCGTACCCGCCCCCGTCAGTTATGCGTCACGGGCAAATCGCTGCCCGTGGCGCACAACATGGCTCAGACGCGTCACACTTCTTACCTGCCTAGCGATGTCGCTGTGACCGGCGAAGGGGGCGGTTCGTTCGGCGTCACAGCGACGTCACCAAGCGGGCACCCAATCAAAGCGGAGGGGCGGAGATGAGCGGGACGAACATCCCGCCCACCTCCTTCCTTCCTCATTATGGGCGTCCGCCGGTAAGGTGAGGTTCCTTGTTCCTGCGGTGTCACACATAGCGATGTGTGCTGCCGCAGGAATGATGAACAACCTGCGTCCTGCAACAGCAACGATATTTGGGAATGGAGGAGCGTGTCAACGATTAACGATTTTGCGACTTTTTTTGATTGCTCGTAGGTGTCACACGCAATGACATTACTAACGAGGCCGGATGTGCGTCACGAATTACGTGACCCCAACGACATCGCTTTAGCGATGTCGCTGCGTGTAAAGTGGCCTTAAGGCTATGTGCGCACTAGACCGTTTTTCCCGCGGATTTACCCGCGGATTTGCCCCGGAAATTTCTTGAGAAATGTCTGCAATCTTTGTGCAGACATTTCCCATGAAATTCAATGAGAAAAAAAAATAGCTGTGCGCACTGTGCGGATTTTTCTCAAGAAAATTTCTTGAGAAAATTTTCTCGAGAAACTTTCTTGAGAAAATGTGCATGTCCATTAATTTCCGCAGGTACCTGCGGTATTCCGGGGGTATTCCGCAGGTAGCAATGATGTGCGGTATACCACCGGAATAGCCGCGATTTACCTGCGGTAATGCCCATCGCTGCCTGCGGTTTTGCAGGAAGCGATGTCATTATGCCAGGAAGAGGAGCAGAGGAAACACACGTCGCACTCCCTGGACGCCGCACAGAAGCACTTCCGTGCGACCTCCAGGTGTCTGTGCAGTGTGTGTCCTGCTCCGGCCTCGCGGCTGCCTGCACTGCAGGGTGTCAGTGTCTGCCCGCAGTGTCAGCAGCCTGTCACGCTGCAGCGCAGGCAGACACTGGCACAGGCAGACACTGATACTGCACTGCAGGGTGTCAGTGTCTGCCCGCAGTGTCAGCAGCCTGTCACGCTGCAGCGCAGGCAGACACGGACATCCTGCAGTGCTGGGAGCCGCGGGGATGACGATCGCTGCTGTCAGGAGGTGAGATCATTACCTGCTGTGACGATCTCCTGCCTCCTGACGTCAGCGCTGTCACTGCTGTCTAGGGCCGACTCGCGAGCGGCCCGAGACTGTCACTAGCGGTGACGTCACGGGCTCTCGCGATAAGTCAGTGACAGCGCTGACGTCAGCAGTACAGGAGATGATCACAGAAGGTAATGATCTCATCTATGCTCCTGATGGC
Organism: Anomaloglossus baeobatrachus; assembly: GCF_048569485.1. NCBI lineage: Eukaryota > Metazoa > Chordata > Amphibia > Anura > Aromobatidae > Anomaloglossus > Anomaloglossus baeobatrachus. The sequence goes on from NC_134355.1 coordinate 647,498,288, forward strand.
AGCGCTCGTCATCCCCTGCAGTGACCTGAGCTGACCTATTGATGTTAGCTCAGGTCACTGCATTGCTCTCCCAGCCAATGGGGAACATTCTGTTTTTCATTGACTGGGACAGCGACTATGGTATGGATCGCCGTGCCCCCCCCCCCCTTATTGGATTACGCCGGACGTGGAATTGATTGTGCTCTTTTCAATAAATTGGTTAAAGAGGGAATGTTTTGGGGAGTGTTTTTTCAAATAAAACTTTTTTTGTTGTCTATTTTTTAATTATTACTGACTGGGTTGGTGATGTCGGGTATCTGATAGACGCCTGACCTCACCAACCCCAGGGCTTGATGCCAGGTGACATTACACATCTGGCATCAACCCCATATATTACCCCGTTTGCCAACGCACCAGGGCGCGGGATGAGCTGGGGCAAAGCGCCAGGATTGGCACGTCTAATGGATGCGCCACTTCTGGGGCGGCTGCGGCCTGCTATTTTTAGGCTGGGGAGTGTCCAATAACAGTGGACCTCCCTAGTCTGAGAATATCAGACCCCAGCTGTCCGCTTTACCTTGGCTGGTGATCCAATATGGGGGGGACCCCACGTTTTTTGTTTTAAATTATTTATATAATTTAAAATAACAGCGTGGGGTGCCCACTGTTTTGGATTATCAGCCAAGGTGAAGCTGCCAGCGGTGGTCTGCAGGCTGCAGCCGTCTGCTTTACCCTAGCTGGCTACAAAAAATGGGGGGACCTCACGTCATTTTTTTTTAATTATTTATTTATTTTATGGCTAAATACAAGGCTAAGCACCCTTTAGGCTACTTTCACACATCCGGCTTGAGCTCTGCGGCTCAATCCGGCTGTGCAAGCTATGCAACGGATGCGGTGAAAACACCGCATCCTTTGCATAGGTTTTTCCTTTGCGGCCAGTCCGGTTTTTGCCGCTTGCGGCATGCTACTGAGCATGCGCAGTGGCAAAAACCGCATGCGGCGGCCGGATGCGGTTATTGCCGCATCGCGCCGCATCCGGCCGCCATAGGCATGTATTGAAAAATGTGCCGCATCGGCCGAATGCGGCGCGATGCGGTTTTTTTTGCCGCACGAAAAAACGTGCCAGGCAACGTTCCATCCGGCCGCCGCATCGGCTACATCTGCCGCATGCGGCAAAAAACGGACGGAACGCAAGGCCATGCGGCACAATGAGGCACTAATTAAAGTCTATGCAGGAAAATCGCAACCGGCAGCAAAAAAAACCGGTTGCGATTTTCATGCAAAGTGCCGGATTGTGCCGCATTGCAGAAACCGGAGGTGTGAAAGTAGCCTAAGTGCCACATGAAAGTCACTAAAGGGTGCCAGCTTAGAAAATGCAGGGAGGTGGAACATTATATAGGTTTTTCTCATCTATCTATCTATCTATCTATCTATCTATCTATCTATCTATCTATCTATCTATCCCTCTATCTATCTATCTATCTATCTATCTATCCCTCTATCTATCTATCTATCTATCTATCTATCCATCTATCCCTCTATCTATCTATCTATCTATCCATCTATCCCTCTATCTATCTATTCATCTATCTATCTATCCCTCTATCTATCTATCTATCTATCTATCTATCCATCTATCCCTCTATCTATCTATTCATCTATCTATCTATCCCTCTATCTATCTATCTATTCATCTATCTATCCCTCTATCTATCTATTCATCTATCCATCTTTCCCTCTATCCATTATCTGTCTATCGATTATCTTTATTATTTATTGCAGGGACAAACCTGCGGTAAATCCGCGGTAAATCCGCGGCAAATTCGCGGCAAATTCGCGGCAAATCCGCGGCAAAAACGCATGCGGATTTGGTGCGGATTTTTTCCGCAGGTCCGGAAATCTTTCACTGGCAGAAGTTTCTCAAGAAATTTTCTTGAGAAACTTCACATTTCTAGTGCGCACATAGCCTAAGAGTGATAGGAGGATTTGGTAATCTTGACCTGTAGTGCAGGCATTGGACCTAGAAGCAGATTATATGGGTACATAGAGCCACATCTATACACAGCAGTGTATCTCTATATCCCTGTATTCTAGAGGTAAAGAAAAAAAGTCAGATTGTTTTTTGTTCCTATAAAACTGTTAAAAATAGAAACAATTATAAAAATATAATTTTTTTTCTTTCCATCTTCGGTACTCAAACCAACAACTTTTAACATTGCAGTCAGGAGCTAAAGGGAGAATTTTCTATACTTGAAGATGCATTGCAGGCTCTGAGTACATAGACAAATTATACAGGTACATAGAACTACATAGCAGTGTATTTCTATGTCCCTGTATTCTAGAGGGAGAATAAAAGAGATTTTTTTTGTTCCTATAAAATACAAAACAATTCTATTGACATTTTTAATGCGTTTTTTTTTTTTTCAAATAATCTCATCTCATACCAAATGTTTACCTACATATGCATCTCAATAAATTAGAATATCATCAAAAAGTTAATTTAGTTCAGTAATTCAATACAAAAAGGGAAACACATATATTATATAGAGTCATTACAAGCAGAGTTAAATACTTCAAGTGTTTACGTCTGTTATGTTGATGATTATGGCTTACAGCCAATGAAAACCCAAAAGTCATTATCTCAGAAAATTAGAATAATTACCACAAAACACCTACAAAGGCTTCCTAAGCGTTTAAAATGGTCCCTTAGTCTGGTTCAGTAGGCTACACAATCATGGGGAAACCTGCTGACTTGAGAGATGTCCAGAAGGCAGTCATTGACACACTCCACAAGGAGGGTAAGCCACAAAAGGTCACTGCTAAAGATGCTGGCTGTTCACGTGTATTCAAGCATATTAACGGAAAGTTGAGTGGAAGGAAAAAATGTGGTAGAAAAAGGTGCACAAGCAACTGGGATAACCGCAGCCTTGATATGATTGTTAATAAATTTGGGTGAGATTCACAAGGAGTGGACGCTGCTGGAGTCGATGCTTCAAGAGACACCACACACATCCAGGACATGGGCTACAAGTGTTGCATTCCTTGTGTCAAGCCACTCATGACCAATAGACAACGCCAGAAATGTCTTACCTGGGCCAAGGAGAAAAAGAACTGGACTGTTGCTCAGTGTCCAAGGTGTTGTTTTCAGATGAAAGTAAATTTTGCATTTCATTTGGAAATCGCGGTCCCAGAGTCTGGAGGAAGAGTGGAGAGGCCACAATGCAAGCTGCTGAGGTCTAGTGTGAAGTCTCCACAATCAGTGATGGTTTGGGCCATGTCATCTGCTGGTGTAGCTCCACTGTGTTTTATCAAGACCAAAGTCAGTGCAGCCGTCTATCAGGAAATTTTAGAGCACTTCATGCTTCCCTCTGCCGACAAGCTTTTTGGAGATGGAAATTTTATTTTCCAGCAGGACTTGGCACCTGTCCACACTGCCAAAAGTACCAATACCTGGTTTACTAACCACAGTATCACTGTGCTTGATTGGCCAGCAAACTCTCCTGACCTAAACCCCATAGAGAATCTATGAGAAACACCAGAGTCAATAATGCAGACGAGCTGAAGGCTGCTATCAAAGCAACCTGGGCTTCCATAACACCTCAGCAGTGCCACAGGCTGATCGCCTCCATGCCACATTGCCGCATTGATGCAGTAATTCATGCAAAACGAGCCGTGACCAAGTATTGAGGCATTTACTGTACAGACGTTTCAGTAGGCGCCAACATTTCTGAGTGTAAAATCATTTTTTCAGTTGGTCTCATATAATAATCTAATTTTCTGAGATGACTTTTGGGTTTTCATTGGCTGTAAGCCTTAATCAACATTAACAGAAATATACACGTGAAATAGATCCCTCTGTGTGTAATGACTCTATGTAATATATAGAAATAGATCCCTCTGTGTGTAATGACTCTATATAATATATAGGAATAGATCCCTCTGTGTGTAATGACTCTTTATAATATATAGGAATAGATCACTCTGTGTGTAATGACTCTATGTAATATATAGGAATAGATCACTCTGTGTGTAATGACTCTATATAATATGTAGAAATAGATCACTCTGTGTGTAATGACTATATAATATATAGGAATAGATACCTCTGTGTGTAGTGACTCTATATAATATATAGGAATAGATCACTCTGTGTGCAATGACTCGATATCATATATAGGAATAGATCACTCAGTGTGTAATGACTGTATATAATATATAGGAATGGATCCCTCTGTGTGTAATGACTCTATATAATATATATAGAAATAGATCACTCTTTGTGTAATGACTCTATATAATATATAGGAATAGATCACTCTGTGTGTAATGACTCTATATAACATGTAGAAATAGATCCCTCTGTGTGTAATGACTCAATATAATATATACATTTCACTTTTTGTATTGAATTACTGAAATAAATTGACTTTTTGATATTTTAATTTATTGAGATGCACCTGTATGTCTAAGCCTATTGTCTCTAACTGTAACCACCCAGTAGTTGCCTCTGTACCCAATTAGCCGATGGCAAGATATCTCAAATTCCACCCAGGAAGAAGTAAAAACGTGAAAAATGGTGCAATTTTTGATGCCTTGGAGAGTCCTCCCTTTCTTCCTTACACTGAAGTAAAAGACAAGGAATCTCCTCTACTCTGGGGGACATTATGACTAGGGATGATCGAATATCACAAATATTCGGCAATATTCGGCTTCGTGAATATCTGACGAATAGGTCGGCGCTATGCGAATATGCGATGCGCAATGTAAGTCTATGGGAAGCCGAATAGCTGCTATTCGGCAACTATTCGGGTTTCCCATAGTCTTACATTGCACATCGAATATTCGCAAATAGTCGAATTGCGGTGACCTATTCGGCGAATATGGGCTTTGCCGAATATTTGAGGTATTCGATCATCCCTAATTATGACCAGCACCCAAAATGAATGAGGAAATAACTTTTTGCATGTGTTTTCCTTAGAATCCCCCTTCCTTTTTGTATTCTGATTGCATCCTTGTGTCAGACGGGAATTATCTTGAATCCTGTTACCTCGTCCCTGGCAGAAACAAGCTGCTATTTTGCTACTAACGAAATTCCCTTCCGAACCGCGTTAGTAACCAGGCAATGTGCCCGTAATCACAAATAATCCATATTTGCTATTACAACATCATGATAGAGCGGAGCTCAATATTTTAAACAGTTTGTAATCCATTTAAGCCAGTTATAGCTTTGGGAGATGGTTTCCTACCTGCAGCACTCAGAAGGATATTGGACTTACTATACCGATAAGAAGATATGATAATAAACCTGAGGCAGCGTCTGAGATGAGGATTTGTCCTGTATGGAGAATTTTGCCCAAACCATATTCATTTACCATTAAGTAAATACTTAACCCTCTATGCAAGTGGAACGTTTGAGACCTGGGTCCCACCCACCAGTCACTGATTGACAGCCTATTACTTATTCACATTGAGGGTATCCATCACTCCCTGGGCTGGAAAAACAATAACATTGGATTTGGCCAGTTGACTACACCGAATGTAGTTGCGTTAAGGCGTTGACCAGCTAAAAGAAATTGTAGATTTGGGTCTCTGCAAGTTCTATCTGGTTTGTGCCCAATACATGTTAGCTGTGTATGAAGGAGGCTGGCTATTTGGTTATTTTAATAACTAAACCCTGCCCTCTTCCCTATAACAGCTTATGTACAGACATAGATGGAGGTTGGCTGAACTATTGAATGAGCCAGCTAGCTAGCCTCCTTACACACAGCTCCTGTCATGTGCCAGGAGACGCTTTTTGACTGAATCTAGCATTGTTTTGCTCTTCTTCTTGCTCCTGAGATATGATCCTCTCCTTCTTGTATATAAATTTTATTCTCTTAGCCAAGTGGACATGGTCCTCATAGATACAATCACATATGGTATATGCTCTCTGAATACCACACTCATTTGGATAACAAGGCTAGATTTACCTACAGGAGAGAAGGGGTCATATCTCAGTAACGGTGAAGCTTCAGAACAAAATAATAGCAATGCCAGCTTCAGGAGAACAGTGTAATTTATACAAGGTAAAAGAAATATGACAAGTGACAGGTCACCTTATTTCTTTAAGTATATTTTGTCATGGTTCTGTTCTCCTGCAGAACCGATGCTGTTTTGTATTGTGCTCCTGTGGACAGGTTGTTCCCGGCCGTGGGTCCTGTGCTGGTGTTGGGAGGAGCCTGTTTTCTGGCGCCTCGTTCCATGTGATTGCTTTGCATTAGGGAGCGATCTCGCCCGGAACGCCGCCAGTCGTAGTTCCTGCTTTGTAATGAGTTCTCTGGCTCATTCTGATCTTGTCCCCGAACCTTTGTGACCCTTCTCCGACTGTGCCCCTGATTCTGATGTTTTCCCCTGGTTTCTGACCCCCGGCTCGTACCCTGACCTCGGCTTTGCTTTCTCCCTGTATACCTTACGGGACTTCCTGGCCTCTGACCTCTGGCTCGTACCGTGACCTTGACTTTTGACCTTTTGATCCTGGCTTTTGACCTCAAGCTCTTACCCTGACTTAAGCTCCGCTTTCTTCCTTGTGTACCATACATGACTTCCTGGCTGTGACCTCCGGCTTATTTGACTACCCCTCCACTAGTTGCATCTAGTGACACCTAGGGATTGATCATCACATATTTAACTTCTTTTTTTGTTTTTGGAGCCAGTCAACTCTTTGAAGTTTTCCTGGGTCTGTGAAAGTTATTCCATATTATTTTGTTATATAATCTGGCTGTTTGGGCCCTTGAAGAAGGGACAAGCACAGAATGGTCCCATCCCATGTGACTAGGTGTGTGAACGTGTACAGGAATTATATGGTAAGCAGAGATTAGATGCATGGGTACTGGAAAGGGCATGAAGAGATAAACAACCAGTAGAGGCTTGGTTAATCCTTTATTGGGGGCCCACTTTTGTGACCTATCATCTCGTTCTATGGCTAGGGTCACACAACCGTATTTTCGCCTTCTAAGCAAAATGGTCCGGTTATGCTTATCAGACTTTGATCAGAGTGGGACCTTTCTTCTCAGATATGGAGAGTAATAAAATAAAAAAGTTTCTCCATCTTCTCCATTATATCAGTCCATATGTAATCTTATCTTAGGGGCACTTTGCACACTGCGACATCGCAGGCCGATGCTGCGATGCCGAGTGCGATAGTGCCCGCCCCCGTCGCAGCAGCGATATGTGGTGATAGCTGGCGTAGCGAAAGTTATCGCTACGCCAGCTTCACACACACACTCACCTGCCGTGCGACGTCCCTGTGGCCGGCGACCCGCCTCCTTGTTAAGGGGGCGGGTCGTGCGGCGTCACTGCGACGTCACACGGCAGGCGGCCAATCAGAGCGGAGGGGCGGAGATGAGCAGGATGTAAACATCCTGCCCACCTCCTTCCTTCCGCATATCCTACGGAAGCCGCAGTGAGGCCGGTAGGAGACGTTCCTCGCTCCTGCGACTTCACACACAGCGATGTGTGCAGCCGCAGGAGCGAGGAACAACATTGGACCGTCGCGTCAGCGTAATCATGGATTACGCCGACGCTGCACCGATGATACGATTACGACGCTTTTGCGCTCGTTAATCGTATCATCCAGCCTTTACACACTGCGATGTCGCATGCGATGCCGGAAGTGCGTCATTTTCAATTTGACCCCACCGACATCGCACCTGCGATGTCGCAGTGTGCAAAGTGCCCCTTAGTGCCGTCCATTTTTTTTCCTAGACCCATATATTTGAATGGCCGGGTGCCATTGGATGCAATTGGAGGCAAATCATGCATGCTGCAAATTTTTTTCAGCGGAAAAGGAAAAAATTGGACGTGCCTCATTGAATAAAATTGGTCCAAGTGGGATCCGATGTTTTTGACAAATCGCACTCGGTTCAAAAAATACGATCCTCATTATGAGCCCTGTGTGATATAGTCCGCATTATTCTTTGCAGGCAGCTGCTTTCAGAGCGCAGCAATGAGCTAAAACTTGCTGATTCCATCTGAGTTTCCGAGAAGCACCGAGGAGTATTGGCAGGCTAATTATATGTCAGCACTACATGCTCAATCAGAGCTTAAGGTATTAAAAGTGTAATGAACCCATTGAAGACCATATTAACAGCCTCAGTGTGGGCCTGTTTTAGCAGGATGCCTTTTACAGATTTCTCACTCTTGACCGCGTCACGTTATGTCTCTGCAATGTGCGGACGTGCGCGGAGAGGCAGACTGCTGATTAGCGGACTGCAGAAGGAGCAGGCGGTAATGAAAAATACTGTGTATGTAAGGAGCACCTGACAGCACATCACTTGGAGTGTCAGAGAAATATCCATTTATTTACTTTATTTAATGCAAACCTATTACGGGCAGATGACTGGTAGCACACTTCAGAGCAGCCTGCCTGCTTAACCCCACTTGGGGAAATTAAGGCGATTTAAAGGATTACATGACTCAAGCTTGTAGAGGGGTGAATTCTCTATTAGTAGGACAAAATATAGTGAGAAGGTATGGCGGTGTACCCGTAGACCTCACACATGTTTGGCCATTCGGTTGCGTTAACAGGCGGTCAATATTTAGTAACATTTTGAGCCGCTGCAAAGAGAAAATGAAGGTTAATAGCGTCTATGCCAACTTCTTGCAAGGAAAGGAGCCGTAATTTTCTTCCCTACGGCCGTCAGGGATGAGGATAGGTTCATTTTAAAAGGCAATTTCTGCTTTGGAAAACACATTTTAAACTACTCTATTAGGTTATTATTAAGTGGGACCCTTATTTAAGCAGATTCAAAAAACATCCTCACTCTGAAGGACATCTTATTTCAGTACACAGCATGCAATGCAGCATTTCTTCTGCAGGGGCACTGTAGGGAAATTTAATAGTTGGTGCTGTGTCAAGCTTCCACTAGTGGGCGTAAGGACTTAGTGGAGATTGAACTCCAAAGTGCAATAATACAAAGGCCCACCAGAGGTTGCTAGCACAAGAGTAAGGGGTACTTTGAACGTTGCGACATCGCTACTGCGATCTCGTCGGGGTCAAATCGAAAGTGACGCACATCCGGCGCCAGTAACGATGTCGCAACGTGTAAAGCCTAGAAGCACCGATAAATGATCGCAAAAGCGTTGAAAATCGGTGATCTCTGTAGTGTCAGTCATTTCCATAATTTAGCTGCAGCAACAGGTACGATGTTGTTCCCCGTTCCTGTGGCAGCACACATCGCTGTGTATGAAGAAGCAGGAGCGAGGAACATCACCTTACCTGCGTCCCACCTGCAATGAGGAAGGAAGGAGGTGGGCGGGATGTTTACGTCCCGCTCATCTCGCCCCTCCGCTTCTATTGACCACCTGCCGTGTGACGTCGCTGTGACGCCGCATGACCCTCCCCCTTAGGAAGGAGGCGGGTCGCCGGCCAGAGCGACGTTGCAGGGCAGGTATGTGCGCGTGAAGCTGCCGTAGCGATAATGTTCGCTACAGCAGCTATCACAAGATATCGCATCTGCGACGGGGGCGGGGACTATCGCGCTCGGCATCACTACAATCGACTAGCGATGTCGCAGCGTGCAAAGTACCCCTAAGAGTAGTTAGACAAGCCAAAGTCAAACCGTGATGTTACGTCAATACAGGGGAGTGAGCAAGCAGTAGTCAAATGGAAGCAAGGGGGTCAGAAGCCGAAAAGTCACATAAAGAGCTGAGGAGGAGCAGAGCCGCAGTCAGGGGACGTTACCGAGGTCAGAGGCCGGGAGAGCATGTAAGTACAAAGGTGGGGGTGGAGGCAGAGACATGGGACAAGATCAGAGTCAGGTAGACATGGCGCACAGACAGTACCGGGAGAACGGAGGTCAGGGAGAGGAAAGCTGGGTAGCAAAACAGATCAGAGCAAACTCACAGGAACCAGTGCACTCGTTGCAGAACAGGAACTATTACTGGCGGCGTCCCAGACAAGGTCACACCATAATAAAGCGGCGAGAGTCCCAGGCACGACCGAACAGACCCCTTCCACCAGACTTAACCCCTTCAGAACCAAGCAATAGTCATGACACTAAGTTCCACTACATGTAGGTGCTAATCGCTGTGGTTTCCTGTGGGTGTGGTACACCCTGTGATTAGCATATGTTTAGAGAATGCTTTCAATAGAAAATAAATCCCATAAACAGAAGTAAAGAATTGGCACCATCCATGTATCTGTTGGTTCATTGTTGTGATCAGAATCCCCTTGGCTTTAATGACACATGTAGTATATGACACTTGATAAAACAGTCAAGATATCTTCTGCATAAAGTAAAAATTCAAGTGGTACTCACCATCCTAAAAGAAACATTTTTTATTGTCAATCTTTAAAATCCATGCAGGAGAGTGCAGTGGGCATATGGACGACAGCCTGTTTGCTTCACAATTAGCTTCAACAGGTCCCCACCTGGAGGTTCTTGAAGGTGGGGACCTGTTGAAGCTCATTGTGAAGCAAAATAGCTGTCGTCCGTATGCCCGCTGCACTCTCCTGCATGAATCCTAAATTTTGACAATAAAAAGAAGCAAACTGAAGTTCTTTAAGAAGAAGAGTAAAGGGTACTTTACACTGCGATATCGGTACCGATATCGCTAGCGAGCGTACCCGCCCCCGTCGGTTGTGCGACACGGGCACATCGCTGCCCGTGGTGCACAACATCGCTAACACCCATCGCACGAACTTACCTTCCCTGCGACGTCGCTCTGGCGGGCGATCCGCCTCCTTTCTAAGGAGGCGGTTCGTGCAGCGTCACACGGCAGCTGTCCAATAGCAGAGGAGGGGCGGAGATGAGCGGGACGTAACATCCCGCCCACCTCCTTCCTTCCGCATTGCCGGTGGACGCAGGTAAGGAGATGTTCGTCGTCCTAGCGGTGTCACACATAGCGATGTATGCTGCCGCCGGAACGACTAACAACATCGTACTTGCAGCAGCAACGATATTAAGGAAATGAACGACATGTCAACAAGCAACGATTTTTCACGTTTTTACGCTTGTTGATCATTGCTCATTGGTGCCACACGCTGCGATGTCGCTAACGGCGCCGGATGTGCGTCACTAACGACGTGACCCCGACGATATATCACTAGCAATGTCGCAGCGTGTAAAGCACCCTTAAGAGTAGAAGATTGTGGAGGACTATTTAGGAATAGTGATGGGCAAACCCAAAATGTAAAGTTTGGGGTCCGTACAAGACACTTAGCGTCCATGCATGGACCCTGAACACTTCTCATGGAAGTCCATGTTACTGTTTAGGTTAAGCCACCTAGATAAAAATAAATTAAGAAAAAGGAAGCAAAATGTGGATTAAAGCAGGACAATTATACTTAACGAGTTTCCACACAGCTGTTAGGCTATGTGCGCACGTGTGCGTAATTCATGCAGTTACGCTGCGCTCTGCATCAGAGCGTAACTGCAGGCGTCCTGCATCAACCGCACAATATATGGAGATTGTGCAGGGGCCGTGCGCACATGGCGTCTTAGAGCGCAGCGCTTCGGTTGCTGCCCGGAGCGCGCGTTCTAAGAAGTGACATGTCACTTCTTCCGTGCGCTTTGCCGGCAGCTCCAGCTCTGTCTATGGCAGGAGCTGCAGGCAGAGCGCATGGAATCGGGTTGTTTTTTTTTTCACTATGGACATTTTCTGCAGCGATTTGAAGCGCACGTGTGCTCTTCAGATCGTTGCAGAAATTTCTGCAGTGACTGTACGCAACGTGCGCACATAGCCTTACACTGTTTCCAGTTCCACTCATTAAATCTTTTGAATGTTTACTGCTTGTGATTATTTGGTCTCACACTAGTTGTCTGGGTCCCCGAAGAGGAGTGTAAAAATAAATTAATAATTGGAAAAAACGGCGTAGGGTCCCCCGTATTTTGACACCCATTGCAAATAAAGCAGGCATCGGGGGGTTGCACCTTCCAGCTGTCTGCTTAATCTTAACTGTGTATCAAAATAAAAGGTACCCCACATATCTTTTTTAAATTATTTAAATAAATAATTTAAAAACCAGCATAGGGTCATCCCCAACTTTGATACCCAGCCAAGATAAAGACAGCTGGGGGCTGGAATTCTCAGGCTGGGGAGGCCCATGGTAAAGGGCTCTCCCCAGCCTAATAATAGCAGCCCACATCCACTCCATAATTGGGTATGCATTAGATACACCAATCCTGGCGATTACCCGGCTCATTCAGATTGCTCTTGGTTGGTAGCAAACGGGGTAATATAAGGGTTTAATGACAGCTGGGATTTGTCAAAAAAATTGCAGCTGCCATAAAGCCCTAGATTACTAATGAGTAGGGGTCTATGAGACCCCCCCATTACTAATCTTGTAAGTAAAAAGAAACACAAAACACAGCGGAAAAATCCTTTATTTAAAAACAAAAACACTGAAAAAAGCACCCTCTTTCTCCAATTTATTAACCTCCAAAACACCCCTGCAGGTCTGATGTAATCTATACAATGATGTCCCACAACGATCCTAGGTCTATTACAACCTGAGGTCGCAGTACATGGTCACATTAGAAAGAAAGACCAATCACTGTGGTCGGCAGGACACACTGATGTAGCTGCAGCTGTGAGAGTGGTGACCTCATTGAGTTCACCTAAGGTCACAGCTGTCAGTTTCCACGGTATCCCAGCTGTGACCACCGGTATATTCATTGAACTCAATGCCAGATTACCGAATTAGGCTATGTGCACATGTTGTTGGTTGCAGAAATCTCTGCACAAAATCTGCATCTCCTGGCAGAAAAATGCACTAAAAATACAATGCTTTTTTGAAGCATTTTTTATGTGTTTTTCTGCTAGGAGATACACATTTAGTGCAAACATTTCTGCAACCAAATACTGAACATGTGCACATAGCCTAATATGCTAATCCGGCATTGGGTTTAATGAGTTCACCTGAGATAAGTTCAATGAGTTCATCTGAGCTCACAGCTGGTGGTTCCCATGGTACCCCAGCTGTAGCCTTAGGTGATCTTATTGAACTCAATGCAGATTACCGGATTAGGCTACGTGCACACGTTAAGTATTTGTTTGCAGAAATTTCTGCACCAAATCTGCATCTCCTGGCAGAAAAACGTACAAAAAAACAATGTGTTTTTGGCTCATTTTTGGTGCGTTTTCCTGCCAGGAGATGCAGATTTGGTGCAGACGTTTCTGCAACCAAATGCTCAACATGCGCACATAGCCTAATCCGGTAACCTGCCAATGAGTTCAATAAGTTCACCTGAGGTGAGTTTAATGAGTTCACGTGAGGTCAGTTCACCTGAGATCACAGCTGGGGTACTGTGGCAACACCCAGTTGTGACCTCAGGTGAACTGACTGTCACCGCTCTCACAGCTGTGACTCCATAGTGATCAGTCACATTTTCTAATGTGACCCTGCACTGAGACCTCAGGATGTAGCAGCATCGGGATCATCATGGGATGATGTGGTGTGGATGACGTCAGACCTGCAGGGGTGTTTTAAGGGTTAAGAAATTGGAGAAAAAGGGTGCTTTTTGTTTAGTTTTTTAAGACAGGATTTTTCTCTGTGTTTTGTGTTTTATTTTTAGTTACACAATTAGTAATGTGGGGGGTCTCTAGGGCTTCATGGCAGCTTATTTTTTTTTTCAGTAAATAATTTTTATTGAATATAATGGCATAGTGAACAAGATATTGCATATAACACATGCAAGAGAGTAATAATAATGATGTTGAAACTTAGCTAAATATTCGGTTCATTCAGAAAATGCTGTATCAAAAGAATACTTTCACAAGAATGTGACATAGTCTGTTAAGAAAATAAAGCAGATAAAGCATATCAACTTAAAATAGACCTTACTATGGAATGTAATCTTATAGAAACATTATGGATATCAATATTAAATGTAAAGACTAAATGTGAGTCAGAAAAAAGAAATAAGGAAGGGAAAGATAGAAAACAGGAAAAGAAAGGGGTATGAGAAGAGGAAGGGGTAGATATGGGTAGATCCATGGTAGATAGGGTGCCCAAAGAGCCCCCTCGCAGAGATAGACGTACTTATTCGTATGTTGCGAACATTAGCTACATGTCAGAACCTGTGGGGGGAAAGACCCAGGTAAAACCCTCTATCTGAGCCAAGATGTACAACCTGAGGTCCCTCTGAAAAGAGTCCAAGAAAACCAAGTGTTAACATATTTATCCCATTTGTCACTATCGTCCGCCATCAGGGATTCCATACGTTCTAGTCTATTCATCTCCTCCAAAAACTCCCTCACAGAGGGGACTGTATTTGTCCTCCAATGTCTTGAGATAATCATACGAGCGGCGATGAGAAAGAAACGCAGGACGCCCCCTTTGGCTACAGAGAGGGACCCAGGAAGTAAGGACAACAAGGCTATTTGAGGCGTGGGGGTCACTCGAATACCCGTCACCTGAAAGTATATTTTAAAAATTGAATCCCAGAATGTCCTTACCAGAGAGCAATCCCACCATATGTGTTTCATAGTACCAATTTCGATTCCGCACCTCAAACCGGTATCTGGTACTGTGGGGAAGATCCTATGCAATACGTCAGGGCATCTATACCAGCGTTTAAGAATTTTGAAATTCTTCTCTTGTGCGCTACAAGAAATGGACATTTTATGAGAAAGTGTAGATATTTTAAGACAGTCCTGCTCCGACAATGTGATCTGGAGTTCTCTTTGCCAAGTTTCTATATATGATGGGGTACCTCTATACTGGGCTGCACATAAGAGGTTGTATATCAATGCAATGGCATGTTTCGGTGCCACAGTAAGTGAGATTAGGGTCTCAAAATGTGTAGGTGGGGATGATAGAGCATTTTCCGGGAATTTTTTTTTTTAGGAATGTGGTCAATTGAGTATATTCCAACCAGGATAGTCTCCTCTCCGGGCAGGTCCCCTGCAGGGCCCCAAAAGATGCCGTTCCAGATAGTCTATTGGCAACCTGTCCCAGTGGAACTCTGTCCGAGGAGTTCCAACACAGGAAGGAAGATCTCTCCATCGCAGGGGGGAAGTCTAAGTTATTAAAAAGTAAACTCATACGCCCCGGTCTGTGTGATAAGTTTAAAGTCTCCAGATGTCTGTCCCAGAAAAGCATGAGTGCCTGAGTCAAAGGTTGAAACCCCGAAATTGCCGGTCTATGCTGTAGGGGGGCCCATAGGAGCTGCGCTAACGGGAAGGGGGAAAGAAGGGTCTCAACACCCACCCATTGTTTATTGAGATCATTAAATCTCCAATCCAAGACCCTCGCAAGGAGGGCACTCTGGTAGTACTTTTCAAAATCAGGTATGCCAGCGCCTCCTCTGGATTTAGGCCTCACCAATGTGGAGTATCTAATCCGAGGTCTCCCCGTCCCCCAAACAAACCTGCTACATGCTCTTTGTAGTTGTCGGAAATACTGTCTGGTAACCTTTATCGGGACTGTTTGGAATAGATAGAGGAACCTCAGGAGTATGTCCATCTTTAGGGCATTGATTCGGCCACACCAGGAAAGTCGGGCCCGGTTATATCTATTAAGATCAGCAAGAGTTCTGTTAAGTAATGGGGAGTAATTAGCCAAAAACAACTCATCTGGATCAGCCGAAACAGATATCCCCAGATATTTGATGGATTACGTCTCCCATTTGAATGGGAAGGCGGAATTTAGTCTATTGGCTTGTGTGGTAGGAAGAGAAATATTAAGGGCCTCTGTCTTTGTATAGTTTACTTTGAAGTTATAAACTATGCCAAAGTGTTGGAATTCTTGAATAAGAATTGGAAAAGCGATTTCCGGGTTCGTTAAATACAGAAGTAAGTCATCCGCGTATAAGGCAAGTTTATAATGTTTCTGACCCACGTCAAAGCCCTTTATACCAGGAGAGTTTCGGAGAGATATAGCCAAATGCTCCATAGCTATAATATATAATAGGGGTGAGAGAGGGCACCCCTGTTTAGTGCCATTAGATATTTGCAGGGGAGAGGATAGAGTATTGTTGGCGTGGACTCGTGCTGAGGGATTATGATATAAGGCAAAAATTCTTTCTAACATAGTTTGACCGATTCCCAGCGTGGCAGCTTATTTTTTGACAAATCAGCTGTCATTATCCTGTTATATATTCCCATCACTCCATTAGTAAGTGCCAGGATTGGCGCGTCTAATGGATGCTACAATTTTGGGGCAGCTGTGGGCTTCTAATTTGAGGCTGGGTACGGCCCAATAACCATGGCTCTCCCCAGCCTGAGAATGTCAGCCCCCAGCTGTCTGCTTTATATTGTCTGGGTATCAAAATTTGGTGGGACTCCACACAGTTTTTTTAAATGATTTATTTAAATAATTATAAAAAAACCCCGTGATGGCTCCCTGTAGTTGTCTGCTTTATCTGCCCTGGTTATCAAAATACATGTGACCCCATGCCATTTGTTTCCAATTATTTATTTATTATTATTGTCGGGGACCCAGACAGCTAGTGTGAGGGCAACCACTCAGATGCCTGGGAGGAAGCACAGTCTCACTGCAACCGATCGCTGACACTGTCACAGAAGTTGGGAGGGGGAAGCAGTAAATATTCATAAGATTTAATGAGCAGACCCGGAAGAAGTGTGACAGTCTGTGGAAACTCGGTAAGTATAATTGTCCTGCTTTAATCGCCGTTTTGTTTGTTTTTGCAGCCCCCTAGCGCTTACTACCACCAGTTTATAACACTTAAGTTTGGATCCACATAGACTTATATGGGGTTCGGTGTCTAGGCTCAAGTTCGGGTCAAATATCTATTAGTCACTAAACAAGACCTATATAAATTGTAAACATGGAAGCCACCTAATTGTACATAGAGCTCAACGAAAAATAACAGTGGTATTGATCCAATCTCTTTAAAATACATTTTTTATTTTATTCAGATAAATTTAAAACATGATTAAAATAAGCAAGCAGTTCACAGTCTAGGAGATCACAATCAAGACAGAACCCAAATATAATGATTTCATTCAGTATTTATGAAGCCCAAATGGGATAAAAATACACAGGAAGAGTCTTATACGTAAAATGCAGATGATAGTCAAATAGTTAAATTTTCCTAGAAAAGGAGTTTACACTATAACATTTATAGACTACAGCCTGTGTTTCTCCCTTTAGACGTTATCACATTAGTCCATCCAACTCAAAACAGTAGTTATCATTAAGGTTACATGAAGTTACCAACCAGTTTTTGCTGCCTGCTCCTGTGACCCCCGAGCGTCCCGACGCGCGTTTCACCTCTTCATCAGGGAATGTACGCCAAGTTTACACGATATGAAGCTTGATCCTCACTTCAGTGATGGTAGAATGATTTGTTCTGGAGGACGTTCTCCAAAGTCTTGGCCCTGCATTAGTAACCTACCCTTCATCTCTACCACAATGACAGTAATTATGATAGTCGATAATATTCTCTTCTGTATGAAAAATGGTTAATTGTCTCGAGAAGCTAATTTACCACTTCCATCAGTGAACTATATTATCTTTTTTTTTTTCTTTTTAAGAGAAATCATCCCATAATTCTCCTCTCATCCGGGAGATAGATTCTTCCTCTTACGGACGTTCTCCAGAGAACATGGGTTTTTTCGTGACCTTGCACAAAAACTGCATTAGACTTGTAAGGACAGACAACCAAATCTCCCCAGTGACCGCCTCATCCTTATGCAAAAGAAATACATTTTAATTGCATCTCAAGAACTTGAGTGTGAAATCCCTCGTCATACAGAAGTAAAAAAAAAAAAAAAAAGTTAAAGGAGTAATAATATTAAACTTTTTAAAAGCCAAACGTAGGAGACTGTTTTTCTTCGTATTAGATGTATGAACGTCTCATTCAACGCACCTTCTGGCCTTAGGTAGTATTTGCAAACAGGCCCATTGTCCAGACTCCCCCGCCCCGGCTTGGAAAAATAATAAGTACAATTTGATTGTGGGAAAGTGCAGCAGGATATGTAATAAGAAAATGAGAAGTAGAAGGAAAAAATTGAGTTAGGAGATAAACATTGGGGACCTGGAGATGTTATTGTATCTAATAAAAAAGCCTTTTTGGCTGCTTTCTTTGTTACCTGCCTCTAGGGCATATCTGTGCAGCTCGAGTCTCTGCTTATGAAACTCCTCATCTGGGATTTACAGCTACTGTATCCGATAAGAAAAAGTTTTCCCCTCCTATTCGAAAAAAAAAAATATTCTTGCTCGGTAAAAAATTAATTCCATGTCAGCTTGTTTGCATGCGTCTGTGTGTACGGGGTTCAATGACTTCATATCAACAGCGGAATCTTAAGGAACATTGAGTAATTTCAGGATACATTATGAATATTGTTTTCCAATACAGCAAATCCTAATGCTCAGGTAAATTCACTGTGGATTTTTCAGAAACACTGCAGCAGAAAACACAAATCTTTGGCCATCAATATACACAATATTAATTTTTTATTACGTGTTCTATTTAACTCAGAACAACCTTTGAAAGCAGTCATTTATTTCTAATCATGGACAACCCCTTTAAGTGCCTTGTCTTAAATAAGTCGTCTCATGTTATTAACAGCAATGTAAGAAAGAAAAACTGAGTCACTTGAAAACAATCTGCTATCATTCTCCTGCAGTAAGAGCTTTTATCCTTCATAGTGTACAGCTAGATTTCATTGAGTTTGGCCACTACATACGAGTCTGCTCCATCAGCTCATTGATTTCTATAGGGCATTTAGCTTGTTAGTAGAGTTCAGCGAGTACCTAACTATTCATACTGGCTATACTCAGAACGAATACTGTCTAAGGCTATGTGTCCACGGTAGAATGTACCTGCGGATTTTTCTGCATGAAAATCCGCGACTTTCGCGGCAAATCCGCACCTTATTTTTGCCGCGGATTTGTCGCGGATTTACCGCGATTTTGCCGCGGATTTTGATGCGGATTTTTTTTTTTTTTTCCCCATTCTATACCCAAAATCCGCACCAAAATCCGCAAGAATAATTGACATGCTGCAGATTTTTCCGGATCAAAATCCGCGGCAAATCCGCCGCGGAAAAATCCGCAGCATGGACACAGCATTTCCAAAATGCCATTGAAATGGCTTGGAAGTGCCGCTGCTGCAGATTTTCGGGAAATCCGCGGCAAATCCGCGGCAAAATCCGCGGTAAATCCGCATCGTGGACACATAGCCTTATACTCGCCAAAGAGGGGGAGAGCCAGCACTGCCTGAGAATGGTATGCAAAAATAATTTTTTTTAGTGTAAATTCAATCATTCCAACTGTACTATAATGCAAATTGAGATTTTTAGCAAATGATTGATCAATAATTTGAGCCGCCCCTGCCAACGTCAAGGCAAATCTCTATAGGAGGTCCTACGCTATATTTATCAGGCAGTTTAGCTTGTCTTTGCAGCATGGGAGCAGTACTGACATGTATCAGGTATATGTGTGTTTTAATATGTTCTGCTTTTAATTTAATTAGTTAGCCGTATGGCACATTGAAAATATAAATATAGGTAGGACCCCCCTATAGAGATTTGCCTTGACGTTGGCAGGGGCGGCTCAAACTACTGATCAATCATTTGCTAAAAATCTCAATTTGCATTATAGTACAGTTCCAATAATTGTGAATTTACACTAAAAAAAATATTTGTTTGCATACCATTCTCAGGCAGTGCTGGCTCTCTCTGTTGTCTAATACTCGCGTATTCTTTCCAAATAGCATGCGCAATGCAAGTCAATGGGGAAAAACTTGTAAAGTAACGAGTAACCCGAATGCCTCACTATTCGTGCAAGTAGCGAAAAGTGCAGAATTCAGGTTACTCCTTACATTGCGAGTATTCCCCATTGACTTGCATTGCACACGCTATTCAGAATGAATATGCGAGTATTAGACAGTATTCGTTATGAGTATAGCGAGTACGAATAGTTAGGTACTCGCTCAACTCTACTAGGAAGGTGACAAGCTAAATGGTGTATAGAAATCAATGGGCTGATGGAGCAGACTGGTATGTAGTGGCCAAACTCAAAATCTAGCTGTACACTATGAAAGATAAAAGGTCTTACTGCAGGAAATTGATATCAGATAGAAAAATTGAGTCAGTTGAAAACTTTCTGACATTTTTGTCAAGTATGAATAGTTAGGTACTCGCTCAACGCTACTCCCTACCCTTCCATCTCAGCTCCTCAGCAGCAGTTGTTATCAATCTTGCATTATCACCAGCTCCCTTCATCCACTGCTTTAAAAGTAGGTCTCCTATTCACAGCTCCCTGCTCTCACTGTCCAAAATTGCGTGCTTGTTTAAGTGCCCTTTTATTTATATTTACAAAGTTATCATGGGTCTTTGTTAGTATTGGTTTTCTCCTATAGGACAAAGGGAGCTTTCAAGTCCCTCTAAGGGGTACTTTGCACACTACGACATCACAGCTGCGATGTCGGTGGGGTCAAATCGAAAGTGACGCACATCCGGTGTCGTTGTCGACATCGGAGTATGTGAATCGTTTTTACTACGATTAACAAGCGCAAAAGTGTCAAAATTGTATGATCTCTGTAGTGTCGGGCATTTCCATAATTTCACTGCAGTGACAGGTACGATGTTGTTCCTCGTTCCTGCAGCAGCATACATCGCTGTGTGTGAAGCCGAAGGAGCGAGGAACATCTCCTACCTGCGTCCCGGCTGCAATGAGGAAGGAAGGAGGTGGGCGGGATGATACGTCCCGCTCATCTCCGCCCCTCCGCTTCTATTGGCCGCCTGCCGTGTGACGTCGCTGTGATGCTGCACGATCCGCTCCCTTAGGAAGGAGGCGGGTCGCTTGCCAGAGCGACGTCGTAAGGCAGGTAAGTGCGTGTTAAGCTGCCGTAGCGATAATGTTCGCTATGGCAGCTATCACAAGATATCGTATGTGTGACGGGGGCGCGGACTATCGCGCTCGGCATCGCTACCATCGGCTCGCGATGTCGTAGTGTGCAAAGTACCCCTTAGGTTTCAGGGCTCAGGTGTAACTGCATCTCCTATTGTTACACCTCTGTTCATAAACTATTTGCTAACATTGATTCACAAAATCTGTAAAACTTAAAAGGAATGTGTCATTAGAAAATGATGTTTAAATCAGGTTTCTACGTGAAATGTATTAAAGAAATGATGAATTTGAGATCACTAACTTAAGAAAAAATCTGAAATTTTGCAGTTGTCACATTGGTTTATAGGCTTAATATTAGACTTACACTTCGTTTACTGTATAGAAGACTTTTCAGAAGTTTCATTGTCATCACAGACCATATTACAGTGAAAGGTATCACCTCTATATACTGTAGTTAACACAGGATCCACAATACACAATACGCAGTGACAGATCATCTTTTCCTCCTACTGTACAATGCCTGAGAACACCTCTATATACAGTCGATACACACAATAGGTGATGTCCCAGCTCACCTCCCAACTCCTGTACAATGACTGCTAACACCTTTATATAGTAGATAAAATAGGATCCAATAGGTTGTCACAGCTCCCCTCCTCCTCCTCCTGTACAATGACTGATAACACTTCTATATACAGTAGATAGCAGGATCCACCATTCACAAAAGGTGATGTCACATCTCACCTCCTCCTGTACAATGACTGATAAGTGATAACACTTCTATATACAGTAGATGACACAGAATTCACCATTCTCAATAGGTGATGTCACAGCTCACCTCCTCCTGTACAATGACTGATAACACCTCTATACACAGTAGATAACACAGGATCCACCATTCACAATAGGTGATGTCACAACTCACCCCTTTCTTTTCTTGTGCAATGACTGATAATACCTGTACATACAGTAGATAACACTGGATTCGCCATTCACAATAGGTGATGCCACAGCTCACCTCCTCCTTTTGTACAATTACTGATACCTCTATATATAGTAGATAACACAAGATCCATCATTCACAATAGGTGATGTCACAGCTCACCTCCTCCTCCTCCTGTACAATGACTGATAACACCTCTATAAACAGTAGATAACACAGGATCCACCATTCACAATAGGTGATGTCACAACTCACCCCTTTCTTTTCTTGTGCAATGACTGATAATACCTGTACATACAGTAGATAACACTGGATCCACCATTCACAATAGGTGATGTCACAGCTCACCTCCTCCTCCTGTACAATGACTGAAAACACCTCTTTATACAGTGGATAACACAGGATCCTCCATTCACCATAGGTGATGTCACAGCTTACCTCATCCTCCTCCTGTACAATGACTAAGAACACCTCTATATACAGTAGATAACACAGGATCCTCCATTCACCATAGGTGATGTCACAGCTTACCTCCTCCTCCTATTGTACAATGACTCCTAACACCTCTATATACAGTTGATAATAGAGGACCACCATTCACAATAGGTGAGGTCACTACAATTTAGTATCTGAATACCAGTCTATTGCTGCTAATGTCCATGGGTCTAATACAAAGTATGAGTCTAATATTAGGCCTGGTGACCAGTTTGAAAATTGCAAGATTTTTTTTTTATATAGAGATATGAAAAATAAAAAATTCCTTATGAAAAATGTAATTAAAAATGTATCAAACATAAAAACTTGTTTTAAAAAATGGGTCGTATCTGGAAATCACAAAATCTGCCCTTAAAAAGAAGCTGCAAAGAGAAGAAGACAGACTTTGAAAACGGAGAAAATGAAAAATAAGAATACAACACAAATTCAAAAAAAGGCTAAAAACGAGACGTAAAAAAGGGGCAAATGGAGGAATGAATCAGTGTATAATGAGCCATCATGGGGCGGGTGGCTATGGTGCCGCACACACAACGGTGGGGCTTATCTCGTATTCCATTACACGCATGAAAAATACTTACTGGAGGAATCAAAGCCAATAATGGAAGCAGGAAAGGCAGATTTTTGCCTCTAGGTAGGTGGTTCCATATACCACCCGCTCCAAACAACGTCTGTCTCCTGCTAAGTGTGAACATAGATCAACTCATTACGGGGATTTGCAGGGGGTTTTTAGCTGCAGGGACTGAAGACGCCTTATTTCGGCGTGATATTCACTGGTCACGATGTAGATAGCTGGGAAAAAAAACTGTTAATTTGTTGAGATAAACAGTGAATACAATCTTGTTTAATTACATGGGGCTGCTTCCCGAGCTTCACCTGTTTTCTGCGCTGGGGCTGCCTCATTAACTCCAAATCCAAGGCAGCTCAGTGAGTTTGCAACTTAATTTATGGCCCTGGCTGAGATATAGAGAATTGTAGGAGGCCGAAAATGCTGAAATCGTTGGAAAATACAGATGTCTTCTCTGGTGTGTGTCTCTGCGGGGGTAATCCGTCCCTGTAGAAAGTCTATAAACAATAGTGGGAATGTGGAATCATTTTGTAGACACGTTGCTTTACTTATCCAGAGCGGATTTTGACTTATATGTTATACTCCAGCCACATCCAAAGCTGGAAACTACCACAGTTGCCATTTAGAGCTTGTTCTGGTGCAGGAGAAGAAGCCAAGGCCCAACACCCACCACTTGTGGCCGCAGGGTTCTTGGATGACAGCTTCTTCAGATATGGAGGTATAACATTTATTACGCTGCAATGGAACAGTCACCTTGCTTTTAACAGAGGAACACAGCCTTTACCTTAGACATACCTCCCAACTGTCCCACATCTAGAGGGACAGTCCTAAATCTAGAGCGCTGTCCCGCTTTCCCAGAAGGTTGGGGGTATATCCTGACTTCAACCTTATCTGAGTCCTCAAAATATCGATGAAGTTAAAACAATGTTGGAGCAGAGAGCCATTAGATGTCTTCTCCACCATTCCATCTGGTAGAAACTGGAGGACTTTCAGATCATGGTGCTTAGGATATCAAAGTGTAGACTGGAGGAAAAACGGGTTTAAAAACCGCGCTAGGAAACCACGAGCAAGGATGTAAATGAATATTTTCATTTTATTTAGATAATTCCAACGCGTTTCGGAGACCCATCTGTCTCCTTCCTCAGGGAAAAAGAAGGAATTCTTTTTCCCTGAGGATGGAGACAGATGGGTCTCCGAAACGCGTTGGAATTATCTAAATAAAAGGAAAATATTCATTTACATCCTTGCTCGTGGTTTCCTAGCGCGGTTTTTAAACCCGTTTTTCCTCCAGTCTACACTTTGATATCCTTTGCTCAGACACGGGGCTGCTGCTGAACCACTAAAGCACTCATCCACGTTCTCTAAGGGGTTGTGACTGGCACAACCCAGCCAGGTGAGTGTGTTTTAACCCTTTTTCCCTCTGCCCTGTAAATCGGGTAAGACCCTATTGCGCCTTTTCTCTCCTACTACAGATCATGGTGCTTGGCAGTAGAGCAAAAGCGGCTCACCTGAAGAGGAGCAGGAATGTGATCGGCATGTGGGATGCTTGTGTGGAGGCCACTGTGTGGAATGTTTACTGTGTGTGATGGTAGCTGTGGGGGTATCATACTGTGTGTGTAAAGGGAAATGTGGGGGTATCGTGCTGTGTGTGGTGGGCACATGGAGGAATCATACTGTGTGGGGGGGTCTGAGTAGGCATCATAGTGTGTGGAGGGGCCTTGAAGCCATGAAATGATATAATGTGTGGGAACACTAATGGATATGTTGCCTTGGTTTCGGGTATCCGGTGACCTCTTGCTGCATGATCGGTTTCCCTCTCTGCTGAACCACAGCCTGTTTTGGCCTTTTTCCAACTGCTGATGGTTCTTTTGTCTTTTCCTATCTTTCTTGGTTATGCTTCTATATCAGATGTATCCACTTCCCTATTTGGTTCTTTGGAGGGGCTATTTATACTCATCTTGCACCGGCATTCTTTAATGGCTATATTTCCTAGTGGATAGGAGGTTGGAGTTCCAGCTCCCCAGCTAGGGATTTATCTTGCATGGTAAACCCCAGTTGTTTTCCCAACAGAGAATCTGTGTCACTGGGTGTGATGGGATAACTGGGGATCAGGGCTCCTAAACTGGTCCTCAGGTTAGGGAGGACCTAGCTGTCCATGTTCCCAGACATATGTCTGATGGTGATGATATCTGGGCCGTCTTCCTAGCCCTGCTCCTATACAGCCCTGATCTAAAAACCCCTCTCCCTCATCCCAGGGAAGGGCAGGGACAGGAGTGGTAGAACCCACAGCTATGGACAAACAGGGGAAACCAAAACTCGTTCACTCAGCACGTTCACATAGTGGTATTAGACAACACATGATAAGGAGGAAAATAAGAACCGGGAGGAAACAATGAGATGACGAGAGAACTCCACAACTCCACACACAAAGCACTACAAGCCCCCGTCACACACAGCGAGATCGCTAGCGAGATCGCTGAAACTTCACAGGTTTTGTGACGTATTAGCGACCTCACCAGCGATATTGCTGTGTGTGACAAGCAGCAGCGAGCGGGCCCCTGCTGCGAGGTCGCAGATCATTACAAAACGATCAGGACCATTTTTTGCTCGTTGGTCTCCCGCTGTGCAGCACGCATCGGTGTATTTGATGGCGGGAGACCAACGATCTGAATCTGTGCAGGGAGCTGGCGTTTGGCAGCCTGTAAGCGGCGGTACGCTTATAACCATGGTAAACATCGGGTAACTATGCAAAGTTCTTTGCTTAGTTACCCGATGTGTACCATGGTTACCAGCATACGTCAGTTACAGGCTGCCAGACGCCAGCTCCCTGCACACGTAGACAGGGTAAACATCAGGTAACTATGCAAAGCGCTTTGCATAGTTACCCAATGTGTACCCTGGCTACCAAGCACAGCGTCGTTACACGGGTCGCTTGTGGCTGGTCTCTGATCGCGGTGGAGATCTGCCTGATTGACAGCTCACCAGCGACCATGTAGCGATGCTCCAGCGATCCCTGCCAAGTCAGATCGCTGGTGGGATCGCTGGAACGTTGCTACGTGTGACGGGACCCTTAGTTTCTCATCCTGGGTACTCGTGCCTCTCAGCACACGTCTCTCTTCTTTTGTTAGGATTGTTTTGCAGCGTCCCCTCTGGTTCCTCAGCAGGTACAAGAAACCCCTTGATAGCCAATCAGGGAGCCTGGTCTGAAGTAGTATTGTTAGCTGTGTGGTTAGGGTCTCCCCCCTGGTTTCTCAAGAGGCACAAGAAACCCCTTGATACCTATTCAGGGAGCTTGCTCCGAAGTGGTACTGTTAGATGTGTGGTTGGGGCCTCCCCTCTGGTTTCTCAGGAGGTGGAAGAAACGCCTTGACGGCCATTCAGGGAGCCTGGTCTGATGTAGCATTGTTAGCTGTGTGGTTAGGGCCTCCCCTCTGGTTCCTCAGGAGGTACAAGAAACCCATTGATGGTCATTAAGGGAGCCTAGTCCAAAGTGGTATTGTTAGCTGTGTGGTTTGGGTCTTATCTAGTCTGTACAAGAACCAGTTGGCTACAGGTTCTACATTTCACAAAGTTAGTCCTTTCTCTCTGCTGTTAACCATGTGAGTGTGTTAGCATGTGCATAACAATGGGCTTCATTAGGAGCAATATTTCTGACTTTGCTTAGTGCAAAAAAAAAGAAAAAGCTGTGGCATGTGCCACACTATGTGTTACTCTTTTCTAACTTTCAAAGTTGAAGGAATACCCTTTGTGACTGGTGCTGATTTGCACCACTGCCTAGAATCTCCTTTTATTGCAGCTCACAGTGCACAACCCTGTACTTGATTAATTTCATAGATTTAGTGCTGTCAATCTCAACTACTTCAGTTCCACCACGTATTAAAGAGAAAGCGATGAACCAAAAATGACCTATTGTTTAAATCCGTTTTTTATTTTACATAAATTCTTTTAAGAATTCAAGTACATTATTTTCATATCACGGAGAAAAAAATAAATAAATTATACTTTTTAATTTTGCAATGCTCAGATTACCCACTGAGGTTTATTTAAAATTAAACTTGAATTTTCAGCAGACTTATTATCATCAATGACAGGTAAAACCTATATACACAACTGATAACACAGGATCACAATTATTGTTGTCACAGCTCACCTGTTACGATTCCACCTGCAGAGCATCTTGCACACTAGGAAATGCTCTGCTGTGGTTTTTCTGGACTACTGAACTGGCAGTGTCAAGATTCCTCTCTGCAGAGCATCTTGTATACTAGGAGGTGCTCTGCTGTGTTTTCCTGGGCTGCTGAGCTGGCAGGTTGATTACTCAGCTGTTTCATCTTTCTGGTAATTGATCTGCTTCTTTACCAAGCATGCTCCCACAGAACCTTGCCAGTCGTTCAGTTTGGTTCTGTTGTTATGCTGTTGGCCTGTGTTTCTGCATGTGTTCTGATCTTTGTTTTTTGACCCCGAAATGTTGTTTGACTCCTCTTTGCTCGCTTCCCGTTCCTTTCGCGACCTCCTGGCTTTAGACCCCAGTCCAATACCTGACCACGTCTCAGTTTACTCCCTTAATCTACTATGTGCCTTCCTGGAATTCTGACCCCTGGATTGTGACCTGACTATGCTTCTGTGTACTCCCTGTAGCCATACGTGTCCTCCTGTTACCAGACCCCAGCTTTCCTGACTACTCTTCTGTTTGTACAACCCATAAGTAGTGACTGCATTACTCTTCCTTCCTGTACCTTTGCACACGCTCATTAGATGCTTTAATACAAAAGTTAGTGCCAGAGTTTTAATTGCGGCTAATGTTCAAGTGTTGTTTCTTGAAACAACAGCAAGTTAGAGTCTAAAATATCACAGTATCCAGTATGAGAATTTTTATACAGATTGTGATATGTAAAAAGAAAAAAAATACATTTAACACAAAAACCTGATTTAAACATTTGGTCATTCTCCAATGATAACTTCCATGAAAAAGTGGTCATATGCAAATGAGCAATCACTATCTTAATTTTGTCAGAGCCTCCCAGATAAGCAATGTCAGCAATGGGAAGGATCATATAATCTCTATTCCAGGGGAGAGAAACTACCACCAGAACTGTTTAAGAGTAAAGGACCCGTTACACGCTACAATATATCTAACGATATGTCATCGGGGTCACGTCGTAAGTGACGCACATCCGGCATCGTTTGACATATCATAAGGTGTGACAGCTACGAGCGACTGTGATCGTGCAAGAATACTCACCTTATCGTTGCTCGTTGACACGTCGCTCATTTTCAAAAAAATCGAACGTCGTTCTGCGCGACGGTTGTTCATTGTTCCCGAGGCAGCACACATCGCTCCGGGAAAGATGAACTGCAGCTTACCTGCGTCCCGCCGGCAATGCGGAAGGAAGAAGGTGGGCGGGATGTTTACGTCCCGCTCATCTTCGCCCCTCCGCTTCTATTGGGCGACCGCTGAGTGATGTCGCTGTGACGCCGAACGTCCCTCCCCCTTCAATAAGAGGATGTTCGCCGCCTACAGCGACGTCATTCGGAAGCTAAGTACGTGTGACGAGGGTTACCAACTTTGTGCGCCACGGGCAACAAATTGCCCGGAACACACAAACAATGGGGGCGGGTGCGATCGCATATGCGATCGCACGATAAATCGCCGCCTGTAAAGCGGCCTTAACTTACTCCCTTCCTCTGAAAATGCATGCATGCTCAATTGAAAAAAAGAGTGCATGTGTATGTAAAAAACTTGCAGACTACCGGAATTTGTGGACTATTGGATGCAATTTGATCACATGTATCATGGATATAATATGTCACATAAAAGGGTGTATAGTGTGCCTTATGGAGCTCATAAACTGCACCCGGCGGCCTTTCTCTCTTCCGTCTTTCTGATGTTCTCTCTGGTGGTGTGTGGACTTGAATTATTTTTTATCAGATCCCTCTGTACCTAAGGAATCTATGAATCAGAGTGCGGCTGTCTCCAGGCCTGTGATTAATGAAGTGGCGGACTTGTCTCCTGACCTTGTATAGAGGGGAGAGAAGATAGTGAGCGCTCTGCAGGCTACCAGAGGGGGTGATTGTTAATCTATGGCCGACTCCACAATGAATTAGCAGCATTCGCTCCCTTCATTTATTTGCACCATAATGCACATGACATCCTCACTGGACCCAAGTATATTAGGACAAGGGATAATGCCAGGTAAAGACTTCACGACACAATCTCATACTCTGCAGTGAACCATGTTTTGGAAGAATCCTACTATTTCTAGAAAAAAATCTAATGCTAGTATTACAGTAAAGACTGACACTAGAGTACAAAAAGAAATTAATTACACTAAAATAGATATACTCATAGGATTTACAGTGTCTGTCCTTCACACATAATAGAATTAAAGGGGTTGTCCACTACTAGGACAACTCCTGATTCTACATGTTTCATGTTCTACATTCTACATGTTTAGGGGAGAAGCAGCAGCTGGTATCTATCTGTAATGGAGTGGCAGCCCAGTCACCAGATCTCAACCCTATAGAGCTGTTGTGGGAGCAGCTTGACCGTATGGGGCACAAAAAGTGCCCATCCAGCCAATCCAACTTGTGGGAGGGGGAAGCATGGGGTGAAATATCTCCAGATTACCTCCGCAAATTAACAGCTAGAATGCCAAAGGTCTGCAAAGCTGGAATTGCTGCAAAGGAACATTCTGTGCCGAAATCAAAGTGTGAAGAGAAAATTATTATTTCTAACCTCGTCAATGTCTGGACTATATCTTCTATTCATTATGCAACTCATTTGAAAAATAAAAGTTTAATTTTTCATGGAAAAGACAAAATTGTCTGGGTGACCCCAAACTTTTGAACTGTAGTGTGTATATACCGTGTGTATATATATATATATATATATATATATATATATATATATATATATATGTATATATATATATATGTGTGTGTGTGTACAGCACTAGCATGTGTATAGAGACAAAACCCTTTTTTTTCCCCCTCAGAGTGATAGCTATTGTCTGGCTCCCCGCGACCGCTCCGCGCTGCAGAGATCATTTCAGCTAACAGCTTCATATAAAGCGAGCAGTCAAAATCATTTTTTCAGAACAGCTGGCGGCAGAATATATAGATTGCACAGTGTACTGTGGCCGGCTACCATCGCAGCTGATGCTCAGTCCCACAAAGACGTAGCAGTTTTCTGCAGTTTTCTTTAAGACGCTTTGTAAAGATCTTTTTATTTTAACTTGGCGATAACCAGGATTGCCAACGATCCAGAAATTTTTGGAAAGTCTGTAAAAATACGTCACTTTTTTCCCCTGTCCGTAAAAGTTTTTTTATTTTTTTTAAGCTGAAAAAAAACAGATTATTTTGACTGTAATTATCATCATTTTACAGTTTACATTGAATGCGCTGGTTTCAGATTTATGGGTGGTAGACATTATCTCTTATCATGATGATTTATTAAATGTGTACTTAAAAAATATTGTCTGTCTTGATTTTTTGAAAAGCTGTTCAGAAAAAATAATGTAAAGTTGACAACGCTGACCGTGACAGATTCGGCTCTGCCATATCTGAAACCGCCAAATAATCCAGGCGCAGTTGTGATACTGTGAATATAACAATAAGCAGTCAGTACAAGATCATCTTTATGGTTTGGGGCTTTCTCTTTGTAGTTATTGGTTATATTGTCTATTGCTCTTAAGCTGGGTTCACACATAGCGACATCGATATCGACGTCGCTGTTACGTCACCATGTTCTGTGACGCAACAGCGACCTAGTAAGTCGCTGTTATGATCGCTGCTTAGCTGTCAAACACAGCAGACGCAGCAGCGATCATAACGACACACGTCGCTGTGGAAGCCATGCTGCACTTGGTAACTAAGATAAATATCGGGTAACCATTACTTGATATTTAACTTGGTTACCAGCGCACACCGCTTAGCGCTGGCTCCCTGCTCTCCTAGCCAGGGTACACATCGGGTTAATTACCCGATGTGTTCCGGCTCCGGCTACGTGTGCAGGGAGCCAGCGCTATGCGGTGTGCTCTCACGCTGCCAGTGCCGGCTCCCTGCTCACGTAGCTGGAGTACACATTGGGTAATTAACCCGATGTGTATTGTGGCTAGGAGTGCAGGGAGCCGGCAGCACTGGCAGCGTGAGAGCGGCGGTGCTAGTAACTAATGTAAATATCGGGTAACCAAGGAAAGGGCTTCTTGGTTACCCGATGTTTACCTTGGTTACAGCTTACCGCAAGCTGCCAGACGCCGGCTCCCTGCTCGCTTCAGTTCGTCGCTCTCTCGCTGTCACACACAGCGATGTGCGCTTCACAGCGGGAGAGCAACGAGCAAAAATTGAAGCTGGACATTCAGCAACGACCGGCGACCTCACAGCAGGGGCCGGGTCGTTGCTGGATGTCACACACAGCGACAGCGACGGGACGTAGCTGCTACGTCACCTGATGTAGCAGCGACGTCGTTGTCGTCGTTGCTGTGTGTGTCACCACCTTTAGTTTCATAGATTGAAAAAGGGTCCATTAAGTTTGACGTTTCTCCACCTTTTATACTTTCTTATTTATAACCCAAATTGCCATTTATTCTGGTAAATAAATCCAGCCCTTTTTTAAGTGCTGTTATAGTATCTGCCATCACTCCTCTCCCACGTCTCACTGCTTTAACTGTAAAGAACCCTTTCCTATTTAGATGCTGGAATCGCCTTTCCTCTACATGTGATGAATTTGTTTTCTAATTTTTCTACATGTACTAAAAACCTGTTTATTTCAAATATGCAAAAATTACCCCCACCCCAGGGCAAAAATAGTTCAGTGCACTTCTACCTTTCCACTTCGTATTACCCTTAAATAAAGTTATTTGGAGAGGTTTGCTAATTTTACATTCAAGTTCCTTGCCATCTCTGCTTGCAATCAGTGAATGAACTCCTTGTCAGATCAATACTTTTTACAATGGAGAATCTACTACAATTGTAACCAGTACAGACAATCCTCTGCTATTAATCCTGACACATTTTACCTGCACTGATACATTTTAGCAAGAACAGAAGCTACATATTTGCTGTGGATGATCTAGCAAACAGAAGACTGTCTTTATACAGTGGTGACTAATTCTCTACTGTGCTATGTGATAAAGGCATCGTCCAAAGTCAAAAGTATTTTTCATCCTATTTAGTGCCATAATCTCAACTATTTTGTAATATACTTGCATTAAAAATTCCTTAACTACACTAACTGCTTTTCTAATTTTTTTCCTCTACTTCTGCTCTGATGACGCTTTGTTTGGGAATCCCAGGGCATGTTGGGATACTTAAACAAAGCGTCATCAGAAGACAGAGGCTGGAGTCACTGATGCAGTCACTGTCCCCTCCCTGAAACAAAGCATCTTCAGTGCAGGGGCAGAGGTTGCAGTCACTGTCACAGCCCCTGCCCCCTCCCTGAAATGAAGCATCATCAATGATGCTTATTTCAGTGGCTGTGCTAGTCCCTGCATAATGTGCACTGTGCATTGTGCACAACGACAGCATGCTCTCTGTTGCCGGCTCAGATCAAAAGTAATGTCAGAATACTTGACATGCAAAGACCAGTGCACCTCCGCAAGGGACATCACTGGTCTCTGCACACCGTATACTCTTACAACACGCTCTGTTGCCAGCTCATTACTGCTAATCTGAGCTGGCAACAGAGAGTGCACTGTCATTGTGCACTTTGTACAATACACACCTCTCAAGCCTGCTTTACACCTTACAATTAGGTATGCGATCTCGTATGCGATGTGAAACGCCCAGGTCGCATATGCGATCTAATGAGATTGCACGTAGGTCGTTCATTTGCTGTCACACGTGTGTTAGTAGTCTATGTTAAATTGATCAATTTTGTGCGATCCTTTAGATCATGTGTTCTGTGACGTATGCATTGGGCACCTTTTTTTTTTTTTTTTTTTTTATTTATTGACTTCACAAGCGTGTGTAATGTGTAGGGATGCGTCTTTACTATGTCATCTGCCATTCAGCTCTGCTACATGGCCGCTGACAGCAGACACAGACAGCCATGTAGCAGCGGTGAATGGCAGATGACAGCAGACACTGACAGAGCCGCACGATCAGAATGAACTCGGGTGAACCTCACCCGACTTCATTGTCATGCTGCGGCTCTGTCTGTGTCGCGTCCTGATTAGCGGTCACCTGTGAAGGGCTCACCGGTGACCGCTAAACTCCTGAGTAACTGAATTGAGCAGCCCTCTCTCATATACTCACCGATCCCCGCACGGCATTCACACTGCTCCGGCGGCTTTTACTGTTTTGAAAAAGCCGGCCGCCCATTAAACAATCTCGTATTCCCTGCTTACCCCGCCCACCGGCGCCTATGATTGGTTACAGTGAGACACGCCCCCCACGCTGAGTGACAGGTGTCACACTGCACCCAATCACAGCAGCCGGTGGGCGTGTAGTGAAATAAATAATTAAATAATTAAAAAAAAAGGCGTGCGGTCCCCCCTAATTTTAAAACCAGCCAGATAAAGCCATACGGCTGAAGGGTGGTATTCTCAGGATGGGGAGCTCCACGTTATGGGGAGCCCCCCCAGCCTAACAATATCAGCCAACAGCCGCCCAGAATTGCCGCATGCATTAGATGCGACAGTTCTGGGACTGTACCCGGCTCTTCCCGATTTGCCCTGGTGCGTTGGCTAATCGGGGTAATAAGGAGTTAATGGCAGCCCATAGCTGCCACTAAATCCTAGATTAATCATGTCAGGCGTCTCCCCGAGATACCTTCCATGATTAATCTGTAAATTACAGTAAGTAAACACACACACCCGAAAAAATCATTTATTAGGAATAAAAAACACAAACATATACCCTGGTTAACCACTTTAATCAGCCCCAAAAAGCCCTCCATGTCCGGCGGAAGCCAGGATGCTCCAGCGTCGCATCCAGCGCTGCTGCATGGAGGTGACCGGAGCTGCAGCAGACACAGCCGCTCCGGTCACCTCCACACAGCAACTGAAGACAGCCGCGTGATCAGCTGATCTGTCACTGAGGTTACCCGCTGTCACTGGATCCAGCGGTGGATGCAGCGGTGGCCGCGGGTAACCTCAGTGACAGCTCAGCTGATCGCGCTACTCACCGCCGCTCCGGTCACCTCCACGCAGCAACTGAGGTGAGTAGCGCGATCAGCTGAGCTGTCACTGAGGTTACCCGCGGCCACCGCTGCATCCAGTGACAGCGGGTAACCTCAGTGACAGCTCAGCTGATCGCGCAGCTGTCTTCAGTTGCTGTGTGGAGATGACAGGAGCGGCGGTGTATTCTGCAGCTCCGGTCACCTCCATGCAGCAGCGCTGGAAGCGACGCTGGAGCATCCTGGATTACGCCAGACATGGAGGGCTTTTTGGGGCTGATTAAAGTGGTTAACCAGGGTATGTTTGTGTTTTTTATTTCAAATAAATGATTGTTTTCGTGTGTGTGTGTTTATTTACTGTAATTTACAGATTAATCATGGAAGGTGTCTCATAGACGCTTAACATGATTAATCTAGGACTTATTGGCAGATATGGGCTGCCAATAACTCCTTATTACCCCGATTTGCCAACGCACCAGGGCAAATCGGGAAGAGCCGGGTACAGTCCCAGAACTGTCGCATATAATGTATGCGGCAATTCTGGGCGGCTGTTGGCTGATATTGTTAGGCTGGGGGGCTCCCCATAACGTGGAGCTCCCCATCCTGAGAATACCAGCCTTCAGTCGTATGGCTTTATCTGGCTGGTTTTAAAATTAGGGGGGAACCGCACGCCGTTTTTTTAATTATTTAATTATTTATTTCACTACACAGTATAGACACGCCCACCGGCTGCTGTGATTGGGTGCAGTGTGACACCTGTCACTCAGAGTGGGGGCGTGTGTCACTGTAACCAATCATAGGCGCCGGTGGGCGGGGAAAGCAGGGAATACGAGATTGTTTAATGGGCGGCCGGCTTTTTCAAAACAGTAAAAGCCGCCGGAGCAGTGTGAACGCCGTGCAGAGCCGCGCAGGTGATCGGGGATCGGTGAGTATGAGAGAGGGGGTAAGAGGGATAGACTGACATGGACAGAGAGAGAGGGACAGAGATAGTGACCGACTGACAGAGATTAGTGCATGACAGACATTGTGAGGTGCTTCAGAACGCAGCTTTTCAGCTGCGCTCTGAAGCGGACCTTTTATAAGCTGCGGTGCAGAGCGCACACCTGCGCACATAGCCTCAGACATCAAAATCGTATGAGGGATGTCACACGTTTCAATTGACTAGGTTCGTGCAACAAAACGTCCAATGTATGAGGAATAAACGACGTGTATGCGATCACCGTATTTGCGTTCAATCTTGATCGCACGTAGGTGTCACACGCAAATACGTCACGAACGATGCCGGATGTGCATCACTTACAACTTGACCCCGACGACGGATTGAAAGATTTATTGAAGTGTGTAAAGCAGGCATCAGAGACCATCCCAGATCCTGGAACAAGTGTTACTGATGACGCTTTGTTTCAGGCAGAGGGCAGAGGCTGCAACAGTAATTACAGTCTCGACTCCCAGGATGACACTTCATTGAGTATCCCAGCATGTGTAATGCACTCTTACAACACGCTGTTTGCCAGCTCGTTACTGCTGATCTGAGCAGGCAACAGAGAGTGGACTGTTATTGTGCACATCGTACAGTACACACCTCTCAGAGACCATCCCAGATCCTGAAACAAGTGTTACTGATGACGCTTTGTTTCAGGCAGAGGGCAGAGACTGCAACAGTAACTGCAGTCTCAACTCCCAGGATGACGCTTCATTGACTATCCCAGCATGCACTGGGATTCTCGAACAAAGCGTCATCAGAGCGGACATAGGGGGAAAAAAGTAGAAAAGCAGTTAGTGTAATTAGGGACTGGTAGGGAATTATCAATGAAAGTATATTACAAAATTGTTTAGATTATGGCACTAAACCGAGAGGGATTTCGGATGAAAATTACCTTAGACTTCGTACCACCCCTTTAAGACTGTCCGGATTTTCACTCTTATAAAACAAATTCTCATTCACTGACTGCAAGTAGATATCTTGAAAATGGAGAAGTTACAGCACAAACTGTATTCGAAAGTTACAGAACTTTACATTCTGGAGTAATTACGCATTATTAATACAGTTACCCTGTAAATTCCATAGGGCGATTGTATGTTAGTAAAGCATATTACAGCATTGTTATTGTTTGCAGTGTAGTCGGAATTCTGCTTTAAATGCAAACACAAAAATGCAAAAGTTCTGTTAACGTGTCGGTCCATTGAGGATGATTGCACCAAACAGCCCCCCATGTATCAGCGTAATACAAGGCATCTATTCTCCGCAGTGCTGACATCACAGACTTACTGATGATCCCACACAGGGACCTGCACGTTGATACATTGTGTAATACCTTTATGCCAGCGCCGTGTTTTGATAAATAATGCACAGCGCTCTTCCTGTTTAATATAATGAGACATGGCACTATGGGGAGGCCGGGTAGCGCGCCAGGTACAGCGGTGCACGCACCTATTATACAGTCTGCACTAAGTTAATGCCAGAGATGAGTAATACCCAGTGTGAGACGCGCGCTCTTTGATTTCTGGGGCTACTTATGTTATTGCTCCAGGCACCGTAAATTAGCAGAGATGTGAAGAGAATAGGAAATGTAATGTAGCCGGAATATAGTGTGTGTTACATTGTACTGATAAAACTGGTACAATTACAATTCACTTGCATATTAAAAGCTTGTCGTGTTAAAGGTACAGACTTGTAATATTTATAAACTATATCCTTAAAGAGGGTTTCCATAAACTTCATAGTTCATACAGCCAGAGAGGTAATAATATACCCACTGCAGCCACCAGTAGGGGGAGCTTTGACACTTATTGAAAACAGGGATTATGATAGACCTTGCTAGGTGTGAACCTGAACTTATTGTCACAGGGAGTGAGGGTATAACTCCTAATCTGGCCCTCAGGTTAGGGGTTTCCTAGCTATCCCTGATCCCAGAGATACCTCTGATGGTGAAGATATCTGGGCCGCCTACCTTGCCCTGCTCCTGGACAGCCCGGAACCCATGGGGAGGACCGGGACATGAGTGGTTGAACTCACAGATATGGACACACAGGAAAATGAAACCTGTATCAGACAGCTAGCACACACGGAGATATAAGACAATATATAAGGAGGAAATAAAGAACAGGGAGGAAATAATCAGACGACAACAGGGTTTCCATACAGCACACCAAGCAGCATGCTGTAAATCACCAGCAATTGGATAACAACAGCACACAGACCGGATTAGCAAAAGCTATTGTAGGCATGAGAAGACTGATTCCTCCATCTTAAAAAGGCAGAGAGTAACTATGATAGGTCTCCTGCAACATGTGATTGAAATGGTAACCAGCAAGCTAGCAGAAATTAACTTCTGCTAGTCCGATCACTAATGAGCACACAGTTGGTCAACGGCCGAGCCCATCTGTGCATTCAGAAGCACCAGAGAAAGTAGAGAGTGGAGTGTTGGAGTCTGTAGTCTGAACAGCGTCTGATGCCGCCATGACTCTCGGTGAGTTTAGAGCCAAACACCGTGTGACATCTTAATGCGAATACAACTGCACATTCTAGATAAACATTGAATATAAGAAATTTTGAACTGCATTACTGCCATAGAAACTAGGTTTAAAATGAGGTACGTGGTACCCAATTTGGGCAATTTGTGATAAGTCTAATAGCCAGGGACAAGACCTACCCCATTGTTTGGTCCCTATCCTTGAATGCCTCTACCTGAAAGCCTACAATTTAAAGGGCAGGTAGGATCCA
Source organism: Anomaloglossus baeobatrachus (assembly GCF_048569485.1). Lineage (NCBI taxonomy): Eukaryota > Metazoa > Chordata > Amphibia > Anura > Aromobatidae > Anomaloglossus > Anomaloglossus baeobatrachus. The sequence goes on from NC_134355.1 coordinate 647,535,910, forward strand.
GATATAATTAAACAACCCTTGGCTGGTGGGCAGAGTGCTCAGTCAGATGGGAGTATATCAAATATCACAAATATCAAAAACTGACCTGCACATCCAAGAAACAGACAAATGTGAACAGGCGCATACTGAAGGAACAATTTAAGTGAATACAGCTGCACACTGAAATGCTATATTGGGTAACCATTGCATAGAAGAAATTTGGAACTGCGTTACTGCCATAGAAACTAGGTTAAAAATGAGGTTCTTGGTACACAGTTTGGGCAATTCGTAATAAGCCTAACAGCCATCAACAAGACGTAGCCCATTGTTGGGACCCTAGATGAAAAATTGATGGAAATAGTTTTCAGTGCACTGATGTAAATCTGTCCGGTTTTTTCATGTATGCAGCTTGGTTTCCGATTTTGTATGAAAGTGTTGGCTCGTGACCAGAGTTGTGTGTGATGAAGGGGGCTGGCTGATTGCTCATCTCAATAACATAGAGAAGGAGGATGGCTTTGCTGCCGTCAACGAGCTCCCATCACTCCCGACTTTGATCACCAGTTGATGCAGGAAATGCATTTCTATGTTAAGCATCGGACAATAAGCCAAACAGCCACTATCCGGGACGGAGCGACTAACAAAAAATTGTCACATGGACAAATACAAGTTTATATGACTTACAATTTACATATAATTTTCTTAAATCCCAAAATGTCTTTATTCTTCTTTTGTGTCCAGTTTTCTCTGTAGAAATTAAAATTCTTGGTTTCCCATGGAACAGAAGAAAAAGTGTAAGTCTGTGGGGTAATGTGACCCTTTATGTCAGGATTAATAACACTTTGTGGCAGAGCCATAGGAGGTTGTTTCTTTCCTTGGGGAAAATAATCAGTTTGTTCACCTATTCATATATCTAAATACTTGGATCAAGACAAAGTGGCATGTTGGCGCCCATTAACACTTAGCACATAAGGCATTTTTCTCGGTTGCTCCCTTACCTTCCTCCCTGTTTTTCTCGGTTGCTCCCCTACCTTCCTTCCTGTTTTTCTCATTTGCTCCCCTACCTTCCTCCCTGTTATTCTCGATTGCTCCCCTACCTTCCTCCCTGTTTTTTTCGGTTGCTCCCCTAACTTCCTCCCTGTTTTTTTCGGTTGCTCCCCTACCTTCCTCCCTGGTTTTCTCTGTTGCTCCCCTACCTTCCTCCCTGGTTTTCTCTGTTGCTCCCCTACCTTCCCCCCTGTTTTGCTCTGTTGCTCCCCTACCTTCCCCCCTATTTTTCTCGATTGCTCCCCTACATTCCTCCCTGTTTTTCTCCGTTGCTCACCTACCTTCCTCCCTGTTTTACTCCGTTGCTCCCCTACCTTCCTCCCTGTTTTTCTCCGTTGCTCCCCTACCTTCCTCCCTGTTTTTCTCCGTTGCTCACCTACCTTCCTCCCTGTTTTTCTCTGTTGCTCACCTACCTTACTCCCTGTTTTTCTCCATTGCTCCCCTACCATCCTCCCTGTTTTTCTCCGTTGCTCCCCTACCTTCCTCAGTGTTTTTCTCCGTTGCTCCCCTACCTTCCTCCCTGTTTTTTCTCGGTTGCTCCCCTACCTTACCCCCTGCTTTTCTCCGTTGCTCCCCTACCTTCCCCCCTGCTTTTCTCCGTTGCTCCCCTACCTTCCTCCCTGTTCTTCTCCGTTGCTCACCTACCTTCCTCCCAGTTTTACTCCGTTGCTCCCCTACCTTCCTCCCTGTTCTTCTCCGTTGCTCACCTACTTTCCTCCCTGTTTTACTCCGTTGCTCCCCTACCTTCCTCCCTGTTTTTCTCCGTTGTTCACCTACCTTCCCCCCTGTTTTTCTCCATTGCTCCCTCACCATCCTCCCTGTTTTTCTCCGTTGCTCACCTACCTTCCTCCCTGTTTTACTCCGTTGCTCCCCTACCTTCCTCCCTGTTTTTCTCCGTTGCTCACCTACCTTCCTCCCTGTTTTTCTCTGTTGCTCACCTACCTTATTCCCTGTTTTTCTCCATTGCTCCCCTACCATCCTCCCTGTTTTTCTCCGTTGCTCCCCTACCTTCCTCAGTGTTTTTCTCTGTTGCTCCCCTACCTTCCTCCCTGTTTTTCTCTGTTGCTCCCCTACCTTCCTCCCTGTTTTTTCTCGGTTGCTCCCCTACCTTACCCCCTGCTTTTCTCCGTTGCTCCCCTACCTTCCCCCCTGCTTTTCTCCGTTGCTCCCCTACCTTCCTCCCTGTTCTTCTCCGTTGCTCACCTACCTTCCTCCCTGTTTTACTCCGTTGCTCCCCTACCTTCCTCCCTGTTCTTCTCCGTTGCTCACCTACCTTCCTCCCTGTTTTACTCCGTTGCTCCCCTACCTTCCTCCCTGTTTTTCTCCGTTGTTCACCTACCTTCCCCCCTGTTTTTCTCCATTGCTCCCTCACCATCCTCCCTGTTTTTCTCCGTTGCTCACCTACCTTCCTCCCTGTTTTACTCCGTTGCTCCCCTACCTTCCTCCCTGTTTTTCTTCGTTGCTCCCCTACCTTCCTCCCTGTTTTTCTCCGTTGCTCACCTACCTTCCTCCCTGTTTTTCTCTGTTGCTCACCTACCTTATTCCCTGTTTTTCTCCATTGCTCCCCTACCATCCTCCCTGTTTTTCTCCGTTGCTCCCCTACCTTCCTCAGTGTTTTTCTCCGTTGCTCCCCTACCTTCCTCCCTGTTTTTCTCCGTTGCTCCCCTACCTTCCTCCCTGTTTTTTCTCGGTTGCTCCCCTACCTTACCCCCTGCTTTTCTCCGTTGCTCCCCTACCTTCCCCCCTGCTTTTCTCCGTTGCTCCCCTACCTTACTCCCTGTTCTTCTCCGTTGCTCACCTACCTTCCTCCCTGTTTTACTCCGTTGCTCCCCTACCTTCCTCCCTGTTCTTCTCCGTTGCTCACCTACCTTCCTCCCTGTTTTACTCCGTTGCTCCCCTACCTTCCTCCCTGTTTTTCTCCGTTGTTCACCTACCTTCCTCCCTGTTTTTCTCCATTGCTCCCTCACCATCCTCCCTGTTTTTCTCCGTTGCTCCCCTACCTTCCTCCCTGTTTTTCTCCGTTGCTCCCCTACCTTCCTCCCTGTTTTTCTCCGTTGCTCCCCTACCTTCCTCCCTGTTTTTCTCCGTTGATCCCCTACATTCCTCCCTGTTTTTCTCCGTTACTCCCCTACCTTCCCCCCTGCTTTTCTCTGTTGCTCCCCTACCTTCCTCCCTGTTCTTCTCCGTTGCTCACCTACCTTCCTCCCTGTTTTTCTCCGTTGCTCCCCTACCTTCCTCAGTGTTTTTCTCTGTTGCTCCCCTACCTTCCTCCCTGTTTTTCTCCGTTGCTCCCCTACCTTCCTCCCTGTTTTTTCTCGGTTGCTCCCCTACCTTACCCCCTGCTTTTCTCCGTTGCTCCCCTACCTTCCCCCCTGCTTTTCTCCGTTGCTCCCCTACCTTCCTCCCTGTTCTTCTCCGTTGCTCACCTACCTTCCTCCCAGTTTTACTCCGTTGCTCCCCTACCTTCCTCCCTGTTCTTCTCCGTTGCTCACCTACTTTCCTCCCTGTTTTACTCCGTTGCTCCCCTACCTTCCTCCCTGTTTTTCTCCGTTGTTCACCTACCTTCCCCCCTGTTTTTCTCCATTGCTCCCTCACCATCCTCCCTGTTTTTCTCCGTTGCTCACCTACCTTCCTCCCTGTTTTACTCCGTTGCTCCCCTACCTTCCTCCCTGTTTTTCTCCGTTGCTCACCTACCTTCCTCCCTGTTTTTCTCTGTTGCTCACCTACCTTATTCCCTGTTTTTCTCCATTGCTCCCCTACCATCCTCCCTGTTTTTCTCCGTTGCTCCCCTACCTTCCTCAGTGTTTTTCTCTGTTGCTCCCCTACCTTCCTCCCTGTTTTTCTCTGTTGCTCCCCTACCTTCCTCCCTGTTTTTTCTCGGTTGCTCCCCTACCTTACCCCCTGCTTTTCTCCGTTGCTCCCCTACCTTCCCCCCTGCTTTTCTCCGTTGCTCCCCTACCTTCCTCCCTGTTCTTCTCCGTTGCTCACCTACCTTCCTCCCTGTTTTACTCCGTTGCTCCCCTACCTTCCTCCCTGTTCTTCTCCGTTGCTCACCTACCTTCCTCCCTGTTTTACTCCGTTGCTCCCCTACCTTCCTCCCTGTTTTTCTCCGTTGTTCACCTACCTTCCCCCCTGTTTTTCTCCATTGCTCCCTCACCATCCTCCCTGTTTTTCTCCGTTGCTCACCTACCTTCCTCCCTGTTTTACTCCGTTGCTCCCCTACCTTCCTCCCTGTTTTTCTTCGTTGCTCCCCTACCTTCCTCCCTGTTTTTCTCCGTTGCTCACCTACCTTCCTCCCTGTTTTTCTCTGTTGCTCACCTACCTTATTCCCTGTTTTTCTCCATTGCTCCCCTACCATCCTCCCTGTTTTTCTCCGTTGCTCCCCTACCTTCCTCAGTGTTTTTCTCCGTTGCTCCCCTACCTTCCTCCCTGTTTTTCTCCGTTGCTCCCCTACCTTCCTCCCTGTTTTTTCTCGGTTGCTCCCCTACCTTACCCCCTGCTTTTCTCCGTTGCTCCCCTACCTTCCCCCCTGCTTTTCTCCGTTGCTCCCCTACCTTACTCCCTGTTCTTCTCCGTTGCTCACCTACCTTCCTCCCTGTTTTACTCCGTTGCTCCCCTACCTTCCTCCCTGTTCTTCTCCGTTGCTCACCTACCTTCCTCCCTGTTTTACTCCGTTGCTCCCCTACCTTCCTCCCTGTTCTTCTCCGTTGCTCACTTACCTTCCTCCCTGTTTTACTCCGTTGCTCCCCTACCTTCCTCCCTGTTTTTCTCCGTTGTTCACCTACCTTCCTCCCTGTTTTTCTCCATTGCTCCCTCACCATCCTCCCTGTTTTTCTCCGTTGCTCCCCTACCTTCCTCCCTGTTTTTCTCCGTTGCTCCCCTACCTTCCTCCCTGTTTTTCTCCGTTGCTCCCCTACCTTCCTCCCTGTTTTTCTCCGTTGATCCCCTACATTCCTCCCTGTTTTTCTCCGTTACTCCCCTACCTTCCCCCCTGCTTTTCTCTGTTGCTCCCCTACCTTCCTCCCTGTTCTTCTCCGTTGCTCACCTACCTTCCTCCCTGTTTTACTCCGTTGCTCCCCTACCTTCCTCCCTATTTTTCTCCGTTGCTCCCCTACCTTCCTCCCTGTTTTTCTCCGTTGTTCACCTACCTTCCTCCCTGTTTTTCTCTGTTGCTCACCTACCTGCCTCCCTGTTTTTCTCCCTTGCTCCCCTACCATCCTCCCTGTTTTTCTCCGTTGCTCCCCTACCTTCCTCCCTGTTTTTCACCGTTGCTCCCCTACCTTCCTCCCTGTTTTTCTCCGTTGCTCCCCTACCTTCCTCCCTGTTTTTCTCGGTTGCTCCCCTACCTCCCCCCCTGCTTTTCTCTGTTGCTCCCCTACCTTCCCCCCTGTTTTTCTCCGTTGCTCCCCTACCTTCCCCCCTGTCTTTCTCGATTGATCCCCTACATTCCTCCCTGTTTTTCTCCGTTGCTTACCTACCTTCCTCCCTGTTTTTCTCCGTTGCTCCCCTACCTTTCCCCCTGCTTTTCTCCGTTGCTCCCCTACCTTCCTCCCTGTTTTTCTCCGTTGCTCACCTACCTTCCTCCCTGTTTTTCTCTGTTGCTCACCTACCTTCCTCCCTGTTTTTCTCCATTGCTCCATAACCTTCCCCCTGCTTTTCTCCATTGCTCCCCTACCTTCCTCCCTGTTTTTCTCCGTTGCTCACCTACCTTCCTCCCTGTTTTTCTCTGTTGCTCCCCTACCATCCTCCCTGTTTTTCTCCGTTGCTCCCCTACCTTCCTCCCTGTTTTTCTCCGTTGCTCCCCAACCTTCCTCCCTCTTTTTCTCCGTTGCTCCCCTACCTTCCCCCCTGCTTTTCTCCCTTGCTCCCCTACCTTCCCCCCTGTTTTTCTCCGTTGCTCCCCTACCTTCCCCCCTGTTTTTCTCGATTGCTCCCCTACATTCCTCCCTGTTTTTCTCCATTGCTCACCTTCCTTCTTCCCTATTTTTCTCCGTTGCTCCCCAACCTTCCCCCCTGCTTTTCTCAGTTGATCCCCTACCTTTCTTCCTTGTTTTTCTCCGTTGATCACCTACCTTCCTGCCTGTTTTTCTCTGTTGCTCACCTACCTTCCTCCCTGTTTTACTCCGTTGCTCCCCTACCTTCCTCCCTGTTTTTCTCCGTTGTTCACCTACCTTTTTCCCTGTTTTTCTCCATTGCTCCCTCACCATCTTCCCTGTTTTTCTCCGTTGCTCCCCTACCTTCCTCCCTGTTTTTCTCCGTTGCTCACCTACCTTCCTCCCTGTTTTTCTCTGTTGCTCCCCTACCTTCCTCCCTGTTTTTCTCCATTGCTCCCCTACCTTCCTCCCTGTTTTTCTCCGTTGCTCCCCTACCTTCCCCCCTGCTTTTCTCCGTTGCTCCCCTACCTTCCTCCCTGTTCTTCTCCGTTGCTCATTTACCTTCCTCCCTGTTTTACTCCATTGCTCCCCTACCTTCCTCCCTGTTTTTCTCCGTTGCTCCCCTACCTTCCTCCCTGTTTTTCTCCATTGCTCCCCTACCATCCTCCCTGTTTTTCTCCATTGCTCCCCTACCATCCTCCCTATTTTTTTCCATTGCTCCCCTACCTTCCTCCCTGTTTTTCTCCGTTGCTCCCCTACCTTCCCCCCTGCTTTTCTCCGTTGCGTCCCTACCTTCCTCCCTGTTCTTCTCCATTGCTCACCTACCTTCCTCCCTGTTTTACTCCATTGCTCCCCTACCTTCCTCCCTGTTTTTCTCCGTTGCTCCCCTACCTTCCTCCCTGTTTTTCTCCGTTGTTCACCTACCTTCCTCCCTGTTTTTCTCCATTGCTCCCCTACCATCCTCCCTATTTTTCTCCGTTGCTCCCCTACCTTCCTCCCTGTTTTTCTCGGTTGCTCCCCTACCTTCCCCCCTGTTTTTCTCCGTTGCTCCCCTACCTTCCCCCCTGTTTTTGTCGATTGCTCTCCTACCATCCTCCCTGTTTTTCTCGGTTGCTCACCTACCTTCCTCCCTGGTTTTCTCAATTGCTCCCCTACCTTCCTCCCTGTCACGCAGCCTGGACAAAAAAAAAACTAATATGGAGACATCCATGTGCAATCTGTTTGTACACCAGGCACTTCTTACCTCTGTCCTGACACTAACCGCTCTCTGTCTGACTTGCAGTGACATCTACTGTCAGGACTGAAAAATAGAAATTAAATCCTGGCAATTTTCTGCTCATTGGTTTTCTAAAAGCGTGAAATGGGATAACTGTTCCACCCAAACTGTCCGCTTAAAGGCAGATTTTCTGCCATATTTTAAAGAGATACTACATTTTGCTTCGGCAATGTCAAATCCTTCTGTTCTGGTGGTTTTAGGACTGACCTTAGCATTTCTGAACTATCGGATCCATTAAATTAATAAATCCTAATTATGTGAATATTGAATTTTCTATATTATTGGGCATCTTCTCTGACTGTACTATAGCCTAGCAGAGTCCAGCATCATACTGCTGATATGGGCATCAAAGGACAATCAGAATTTTTTGAGTAATCCATTTGACCTGGAGTTTTCTGATCTTAGCATTCCCAGACCTAAGAGCCATGTGCATCAAATAACACAAAGATCCTAATGTCAGAATCAGTGGCATTGCATGAGTTGTCAGCTGAGTGGCATTGCGTGGGTTGTCAGCACCTGACGAGATCCTAATGTGAGAATCAGTGGCATTGCGTGGGTTGTCAGCGCCTGGGTAAAGATCCTAATTATGGATGATCGAATACCTCAAATATTCGGCTTCGCGAATATTCGACGAATAACTCGCCGCTATGCGAATATTCGATGCGCAATGTAAGTCTATGGGAAGCCCGAATAGTTCCGAATAGTTGATATTCGTGTTTCCCATAGACTTACATTGCGCATCGAATATTCGCGAAGAGTCGAATAGCGGTGACCTATTATAAGCTGAATATTTGAGGTATTCGATCATCCCTAATCCTAATGTCAGAAGCAGTGGCATTGCCTGGGTTATCAGCGCCTGGCATAAGTCAAGTACTTTACACCCCCTAACCAATGGATCCCCATTCCAGTATTGCACCTCTTATCCTCCAAGCACATGTATTGTATTTTACGAGAATTCTGCTGTTAATATAGTTTGCCCTTTAACCCTCTAAATCCAATAAACAAAATAAAAAGGAATACATTATCATTAGTGATGAGCGAATAGTAACTATTCGTGTTCAGATCATTTGTAACAAATCCCAAAGTACTGTTCCAGTATTCATCACAAATAGAGAACCTAATGCAAGTCCACAGAGAACCTGAGCATTTTTCATGTCGTGACAAATACTGGAATAGTAGTTGGTATTCGGTAAGCATACACAAACAGTTACTATTCGCCCATGTATTATTCTACTATACATTTTTTTACTTTTTATTAAATAATTTTTGTGACTATTTAATTACTATAGCCCTATCCCTATCCTAACCCTATTCCCTAATCTTAGTCCTAACCCTAATCCTAGCAGTAACTCCTAGTCCTATCCCTAACCCTTATCTTTACCTTGTCATAACCCTAGCCCTATTTCTAGGCTTAACCATAACCATATGCTCTGTCTAACCCTAGTCCTACCTAAGGTTGAAAAAAAGTATGTAAAAATTTATTATAATTCTAGTTTGTTTTTTAATAGGGGAGTCTTTTTTTTACATTTTGAAAAGCTCTCCCATCAGACCCATGTCTCTCTTCTCACAAAATTCCAAAGTTTTAATACCTTTTTTTTCTGCTAATAAACTGTATTGTTTTTATTTTACACTGTAGACCAAGTGCTGGATTTTTTCTTTTTTTTTTTTTGCTGTCAGTGCACAGTGCATTGTGCATGATTTAATGGGAACCTGTCAGGTCCAATATGCACCCAGAACCACGAGCAGTTCTGGGTGCATATTGCTAATACTTGCATCTAGTAGCATAGATAAAGAGATATTAGAAAAAATATTTCTAAGGATCCCATATGATATGCTAATGAGGCCAGGGACTAGTCGCAAGGGTGTTACTTCCTTTGGCTAGTCGGCCCCCTTGGCATGTTAGTGTGCCCTTGTGGGCGTGCTAACATTCTAATGAATGTGCAGCGTCAGAGGATGGTCTCACTCACCTCTCTGCTGCCATCACGTTCGATGCTGGATTTTGTCTCAGTGCGCATAATCCCGGACTTTTGGCCATGTGCACTACATGAGTTTGAAGCCAGGACGCTTGCACCCGGCTTTATAGTGCATATTGTGACGCCCTGGCAAAACCAGGTGGTCACAGAGACTACACAAATCTTCCAGGTGCAGGACTCCATCCTCCTTGGCATACCAACACAAACCCATACCCAGGTACACAACATCAGCCAGCAAAGCCTAGTCACCCCCGATGACAATAGGGGCACACCAGCGGGCGGGGCCAAGTGGATGGTGACGCCCACCTAGGGGTTCTGAGGTGTCAGGAGAGGGAACATGTCAGTTAGTGAGTAGACACAGTAGTCTTGACAGTGGAAGAGAGCTGAGGAGTAAAGTGACTCCAGACCAGACGACTGACTAGGTGGCAGACGGCAGACAGGGCCACAGGCGATGGAGATCCGGTCGCAGAAAACCTTAAGTGGACTGGGGCAGGCTTGTAGCCTGCCAGTGCCGACAGCGGGAATCCGGTCCGGAGGCCGTGCACAGTCGGGGTGCCTGGACCCTAGGGCGAGGAAAGCTTCAAGCCCCTTGTCAATTAGCCAGCCGGGGACAAGTCTCCACGCCGTATCCCACCAGTAAGCCCAGAGAGCGAGATGGAAGCCCAACGAGGGGGATAGGGCTCCGCAATTGCCTGCTAAGATCCCACGGGTCAGTTCTTGCGGGCCACAGCTCCAAACACACAGAATCATCAGGAGTGGACTTCCCCGTTCCAAGCGGAGTAGTCAAACTAAGGACACAAACATTAAGTGCAAGAGGAAGGGACCACTGTTTGCTGTACCAGGGTGTGGGACCCGAACACACCCGCCGGAGGTTACCGGTCACTGGCAATTTGGTTTACCATTTGGAATCTGTGTGAATTCCTCTGGAACTGTGATTACACCAATACCACCCGGTCCAGCCCTGCAGAATACGCTCCGTAGCATCCTTCCCCGCACACCTGGGCCCCGGGACAACACCACTCCTACCCGTGGAGGGGATACCATCTTGCTGCCCCGCTCCATCAGCCCCGGGCATCCCATACCAAGGCAGCGGCGGTGTCACCAACCATCACCGCAACCCACGGGTGGTGTCACTGACAAACTTTTCCCCTGTACATACCCCTTTTATTATTGTTGTGGGCAACGGGCCACTGCACGAGCCCGGGATCCGGTCGCCACTTGAGCCGCAGCCACGATCCCGGGTCCGAGCACCTTGAGTAGCCCCCTTGATGTGGTCTGCGCCCCCGCCCGCGACACTATGAACGTAAGTCCGGGATCATAAACATTGAGTCGAAATCCAGAAGTTGCATGTGATAGCAGCGGAGAGGTGAGTGAGACCATCCTCTGATGCTGCACATTTATTAGCATGCTAGCATGCCCACAGGGGTGTACTAATATGCTAAGGGGGTTGACTAGCCAAGGGAAGTTACGCCCTTGTGAATAGTCCCCGTGCTCATTAGCATATCATATGGGATCTTTAGAAATACTTTTTCTACAGATCCCTTTATCTATGTTACTATAGGCTGGGACGTTTAGGCAGGGATTAGTAATATGCACCCAGAACTGCTCGTGGTTTTGGGTGCATATTGCACCTGACAGGTTCCCTTTAATACTATCATTGCCTTTGCAGAGTGCAGTAGTCGAGATGAGTTTGTCATCAGCTGCTGTGCTCCACATACGCAGTAACTGAGATGACAAAGCTCACGTTACTGTACTGATAGCATTGTCATTTCTTCCAGTAGAGTAATAGATCATATGTGATTAGGGGTGAGGGAGAAGGAGGTGACATTTGGTGCCCCCATACTCTGTGACATCCACCTCTATGGTTCCCACGCACTATATGTCAATTGTCAGACATAAAAGCGCAAAACACTTAAATTAGACATTGTGAAAGTATTCATACTGAATTGTCTATATTATTCAGCAATAAATTAGGGATCTGCAGACCGCCATCACACTTCTACAAGTCTAAATATTGCCGGACAATCAGAATGTTACTCGTTACCGGCTTCATAACAGAAACATGAGGATTCATTTTTCAGACTAGTAGATGATCTGGACTTGTTGCCCATAGCAACCGATCACCGTTTTCTGGAGCAGAGTGAGAAATGAGAGCGGACCTCTGGTTACCTGGGCAACAGTTTTGAGAAATGAGGCCTAGTGTTTTGCTTGTGGGAAATCTCCTATATTATAGACTAGCTGTAGTGCCCGGCTTCGCCCGGGTTAATAACTGCTGTTAACAAAATAGAATGTATTAACAAAAATGTATTCTGCACACAAAAACCACAAAACAAATAGATAGAAATGGAATTATTAAAAGGCAAAAACTAAGCTAATAGAAGCATTTCACAACATATATTTCAACACCACAGATATTCCACACAGATTTAACTAAATTGGCCAAGTAATGTGCTCCGTCTGTCTTTTTCCAGATCTGTCTCTTTCCCCGTCTGTCTCTTTCCCCGTCTGTCTCTGTCTGTCTCTTTCCAGGTTTGTCTCTTTCCAGGTTTGTCTCTTTCCAGGTCTGCCTCTTTCCAGGTCTGCCTCTTTCCAGGTCTGCCTCTTTCCAGGTCTGCCTCTTTCCTCGTCTGCCTGTCTCTGTCTCTTTCTTTGTCTGTTTCTATCTCTCTGTTTTTCTCCCCATCTGTCTCTTTCCCCGTCTGTCTCCCTGTCTCTTTGTCTGTGTCTTTTCCTGTCTCTCTCTCTCCCTGTCTGCCTGTCTTTGTCTGTCTCTATTTCTCTGTCTCTTTCCCCGTCTGTCTCTATCAAGGTCTGTGTCTTTCCCCATCTATCTTTGTCTGTCTCTCTGGCTGTCTCCTCCTTCCCTGTCTGCCTGTCTCTGTCCCTGTCTGCATGTCTGTCTGTCTCTTTCCCCATCTGTCTCTTTCCAGGTCTGTCTCTTTCCAGGTCTCTTTCCCCGTCTGTCTCTGTCTTTTTCACCATCTGTCTCTGTCTGTCTCTTTCACCGTTTGTCTCTGTCTGTCTCTTTCCCTGTCTGTCTCTATCTCTCTGTCTCTGTCTGTCTATCTCTCTGTCTATGTCTGTCTCTCTCTCTGTCTGTCTCTCTCTAGCCGTTTCCCGAGTCCCCACCGACATCTTATTACCTCACATATAAGCTTCTTATACTATGAATGTCTTTTGTTCCTATAGCAACAACTCACAGCTTCTACTAATAACCTGTAGTTCCAGGCTCCATTTACTTTAATGAAGGTATGTTTTTTGGAGAGTAACTGTTATGCGCGGGGTTACATTTTCCTGTCAAAACATAGTCTACGACATTCCCTGGGTCACATGAGGTGTCTGTGCAAAATTTTGTGATTGTAAATGCGACGGTGCAGATACACTTTTCGTTTCACTTTTTCCCCATTATGTAGATAGGGGCAAAATTGATTGGTAAATTGGAACGCGCGGGGTTAAAATTTCGCCTCACAACATAGTCTATGATGCTCTCTGGGTCCAGACGTGTGAGTGTGCAAAATTTTGTGGCTGTAGCTGCGACGGTGCAGATCCAATCCCGGACACACACACACACACACACACACACATACATACATACACACACACACACACACACATACATACACACACACACACACACACACACATACATACACACATTCAGCTTTATATATTAGATTGTCACCATCTCTCAGCGTCCTTAATGTCAAAAAAATAAACTATGCAGGGAGAGCCACCATCGCTCTCTGCGTCTTGTTCACCACCATTTCTCCCATCCCATCAATTTTTACTTCCAATAACCATAACTTTTTTTATGTCATCTACATAGCCATAATTTAGATTGATATTCACTTTACCATATAATGTACTGAAAATCAGGGATATAATTCCAAGGGGGGGTGAAATAGTCGAAAAAATGCAAATCATCCACTTTTTTTTGGGGGGGGGGGAGGTGTATACATCTTAGTTATTGAAAAAAATCATAACTTTATAAAGAAAATTTGGTTTCTGCCACCATTTTGTGAGATTAATTATTTTTTAACTTTTCCATGGTGAACCTATATGAGGGCTTGTTTTCTTGCGTGGCGAACTGTTGGTTTTATTGGTACCATATTGCGATACATATGACATTTTAGTCACTTTTTATTTCGGTTTCTGTAGGAGGTGTGGTGACGGAAAAAAAAACAGCAATTCTGGAATTTTGAATCTTATTTTTCTTCATGCCGTTTACTTTATGGGTCAATTTAATTTTAGATTTTCAGTGATCAGACTTTTACGGACCCAGTGATATTAAATCTGTGTTTTGGGGTTTTTTTTGGGTGTTGATTTGATTATTATTATTATTATTATTATTATTATTATTTTTAAAAAAAATGTATTACATTTGGCTTTTTTTTTGTTTCCCTGCCAGACTTTGACTTCAACCAACAAGCCAAGTTTATATTGTGTGTGTTCATGTATTATTTAAGGTGGACGGTGTATGTATTTGGTTAAATTTGGGCTGCATTTTGCTCCAGTTTGTTAAAAGTGGAGTTGTTATTGTTGTTTTATGCACTTAAAGGAGTTGTCCACTACTCAGACAATCCCTTTGTTTTCCCACAGTAAACAAACAACACTTAAACTCCCCTCCAGTGCTGGTGCTGTAAAAGCAGTGTTGGCATTGGCTCTCCCAGGGATCGCATGACATAATAATGCTGCTAATCAGCGCTAATCATTACTCTCCCCTTCTTCAGACAAATCAGACATCTGGAGGACACAGGAGCTGCGGCTGCTCTGTCACTGCCTCCTGATGTTAATTACCTCCAAAGTAGGGGAGAGTGAAGCCTATGCTGCTTGGCATCACATGAGATAACAATGTCATGCGATCCCCAGGAGAGCCAAAACCAACACAGCTGTTATGGTGCTGGCATGGAGGTGAGTCAAGTGGTTTTTTTTACTGAGGGGAAGCAAAGGGATTGAGAAGAAGTTGTCTGAGTAGTGGTCAACCCCTTTAACAGGGTTGTTAGGTGAAAACAAGTTTGCACCCATTCCCAGGATAGGTGATACCGTAACGTACTGATCGTAGGGGTTGCACCACTCATTCCCACACTGATCGGCAAAATGGGGAATTTTTATCCCCAAGAGGGCACTGTTATCCCAATCAGCATGGAGCTGCAGGTCGGATGCCCAACACCGCTCCATTCATTCTCTGCGGGCAGCCAGAACCAGAAAAAGTGGAGAGCAGGGCTCAGCAGTCATGTATGGAATGAATGGAGCTGCACTTGATAATGCACACTGCTGCTATCAGTGATAAAACTGCCCCATTTTGCCGATCAGTGCGAGCCCCAGCAGTCATGCCCCGCTGGTCAACAAGTTATCCCTTATCCCTTATCCTGTGTATAGGTTATACCTTGCGTTCATTGGACAAATCCTTTCATCCATAAAAGATGCTCCCCTTCTCTTGCTCCCTATGCAGCTGCCTACACTGCCTAATTTTTTATATCATCACTTAGCAAAATCATGTCCTTGCCATACATTTTAAATATCTTTTTTTAGGGCACCTAATAATTAAGCGATTTTGCATTTCAGCACCACATAAATGTTAAAGCGGTTAAATCACCAGTTATATGGACATTATAAAGTGGGGAGCCCCACTCGGGAACCCTTTGCTTTGTGGGAGACTCACCGTAATGATGTATTACGTAGATTTATTGCTTTGGAAGTTTATGGAAAGCAATGTCTTCATCCAGTGACCACAGCTGATCAATAGAGGATAGAGAAGTTTGTCCTGAGCCATGCTGGCTTCATGTGACAACTCCTACAGGGGCACATAACTGGCAAAGGGCACAAGCTTGCTCCGAGCAGCAATAGACTGACTTTTCTTGCTCCATCTCAATAGAATCCTGCACAATAACCAAACTCTTAGTAGAGCGACAATTCCTGTAGCTGCTCAAGGATATTTTTTCTATACATATATATATATATATATATTGAAATAGTCATGCGTTTTGCGGTAAACCTCATAATTAATCCCTGGAGTAACATATTAGTCAGTAATCTGAGATATAACAACATGTGGCACTAATTAAACTTCCAACAAACTGTTTACATTGTATCCAAGAAGAAAAATATCTGCAATTTATGCACCATGCGTAATTCATGTGCATATAATACGGGGGCGGACACACACCGCACATAGGTCGCGTAACAACAGGGGGGTGCATGTTAATTGTTTGGTATAGCAATGTTTCCATCAAGGACAAAAAAACAGATGTCTATAAAATAAAGCTCCTGCAACTAAAGGCCGCTTTACACGCAACGAGATCGCTAACGAGATGTCGTTGGGGTCACGGAATTCGTGACGCACATTCGGCTTCATTAGCGACATCGTTGCATGTGAAACATACGAACGACCGCTAACGATCAAAATTACTTACCTAATCGTTGATCGTTGACACGTCGTTCTATTCCCAAATATCGTTGCTGTTGCAGGATGCAGGTTGTTCGTCGTTCCTGAGGCAGCACACATCGCTACGTGTGACACCGCAGGAACGACGAGCAACACCGTACCTGCGTCCTCCGGCAACGAGGTGTCTTTCTTTTGGCTGCTCTCCGCCCCTCCACTTCTATTGGACGGCTACCGTGTGACGTCGCTGTGACGCCGCACGAACCGCCCCCTTAGAAAGGAGGAGGTTCCCCGGCCACAGCGACGTTGCTAGGCAGGTAAGTATGTGTGACGGGTACTAATGATATTTTGTGCCACGGGCAGCGATTTGCCCGTGACGCACAAACGAGAGGGGCGGGTGCGATTGGCAGCGACATCGCTAGCGATGTCGCTGCGTGTAAAGTGGCCTTAATGCAGCATTTACAACCAGGTCACACAAAGCATCACATTCTTTTTAGCATTTCTACTCTCCTAGAGGACATGCCCACAATTATGGGTTATGTGGCGTTCTGGACGCAGTGTATTTTTGCTGTGTCTGCTGTGTTCTCCCGCGCAGGAGACTCCAGACGAGAAATTGGATAGGAAACCTGCACCACAGGTCAGCTTAAAAAGAAGCATATTGGGCATGGTATTTCTACTAATCCCATCCAGTGTGCTTGTACTGTACTACGCAGCATTTTAGACCTGGCGGAATTATGATTTATCCAAACCGCTACTAATCCTGATCTTGGGCACGTGCCCTCATATTGCAGAGGAGCTTACTCAGATACTAGGGCCAAGATGAGACTGCAAACTCTGTAGGACACTTTTTGAGTAGCAAAAACTGCTTCTATACTACAACTAGTGATGTGCGGACCCAGACTGTCCATATCCGCGCAGTTTCAAAAGTATCCTGGTCACAGGCCGGGAGTTCTCAGGGAACTCTGGCTAATGGTCTGGCAACTCGGGAAATAAAAAATAAATGAAAAATAAAGCAAGCGTGCTATACTTACCAAGTCTCCGGCATGGCTGTAACTGCTCCTGCTGCCTCTCTTCTTCCGGGGCCGCTTATTAGCTTTATACAAATTCACTGCTTCCATGGCCCACCGGCAGTCCAGATGTCTGTGATTGGTTGCAGTCAGCCTGTGTGACAGGGTCTGACTGCAACCAATCCCAAACACTGTCTGCAGGTCTATAACCTAAGTATGCAGAAATATCCATAGGAGCTAGTAAGAAAATAAATTCAAGGGTATATCATGCTAAAAAGCATTAATGGTAACACATGGAAAGACCTGTATGGACATCCATGTTCAGTAGTTGCAAACCATTAAGAATAATGTAGAAAACCAGGAGGGCAAGGGTGGTTTGAATGCAAAAAAGTATATAAGAATTTATTCCACCATAAAAAAGTACAGCACATAAATGCACATATGTGCACACGTGTATTTATGTGCTGTACTTTTTTAAGGTGGAATAAATTCTTATAAACTTTTTTGCATTCAAACCACCCTTGCCCTCCTGGTTTTCTACAGGTCTATATCCTAGTAAAAAAAATAATAAATAAATAAAAACATTGTCTTAAGGGGGCTTTACACGCTGCGACATCGCTAATGCGGAGTCGTTGGGGTCACGGAATTTGTGACGCACATCCGGCCGCATTAGCGATGTTGCTGCGTGTGACACCGATGAGCGATTTTGCATCGTTGCAAAAACGTGCAAAATCGCTCATCGGTGACATGGGGGTCCATTCTCGATTATCGTTACTGCAGCAGTAACTATGTAGTTCGTCGCTCCTGCGGCAGCACACATCGGTATGTGTGACGCCGCAGGAACGAGGAAGCTCTCCTTACCTGCCTCCCGGCCGCTATGCGGAAGGAAGGAGGTGGGCGGGATGTTACGTCCCGCTCATCTCCGCCCCTCCGCTGCTATTGGGCGGCCGCTCCGTGACGTCGCTGTGACGTCGCACGGACCGCCCCCTTAGAAAGGAGGCGGTTCGCCGGTCACAGCGACGTCGCCGGGCAGGTAAGTATGTGTGACAGGTCTGGGCGATGTTGTGCGGCACGGGCAGCGATTTGCCCGTGTCGCGCAACAGATGGGGGCGGGTACCCACACTAGCGATATCGGGACCGATATCGCAGTGTGTAAAGTAGCCTTTAGGGTCCCCCCGTATTTTGAAACTCAGCACAGATAAAGCTTACGGTTACAGGCTGCAGCCCCCAGCTGTGTGCTTATCTTGACTGTTTATCAAAATAAGTGGAACCGCATACAGCTTTTTTTTTAATTTAAATTTAAATAAATAATTTTAAAAACTGGTGTGCAGTCCCCCAATTTTGATACTCATCCATGATAAAGCCCAACAGCTGGGGGCTGGTATTCTCAGACTGGGGAGACTCATGCTTATTAAGCCCCCCCAGCCTAAAAATAGCAACCTGCAGTCGCCCAAGATTGTCACATCCATTAGATGTGACAATCATGGCACTTTACCTGGCTCATCTCCATTGCCCTGGTGCGGTGGCAATTGTGGTAATAAGGGGTTAATAACAGCCAACAGCTGCCACTAAGCCCTAATAATCTGTAAGGGAAAGTATTTAAACACAAAACACCAAAAAACTCCTTTATTTGAAATAAAATACAAACAATCCACCCGCTTTCACCAATATATTAGCCCCAAAAACACCCAGGTCTGACATTATATACATGAGGTCCCAATACAATTCCAGCTCTCCCTTCTACCACCATTTTTAAGTGCTGGATTCTGGTCCCCATAGACTTATATGGGGACCGGCGTCTGGCCAAATATCCAAGATCAATTCCTGGCTCCAGCAATTTTTTTGAAAGTTTGGTTAGTGACACCGATCCCGGATATCACTACCTACAACGTATCATTGGTGAGCCATTTGGAAAGTATAGACTATGATGCATATATTAAGGGGAAACTATCATGGAAAAAAATGACATATTGCAAGTATAGTTAAAAATATTGGCAATATTTAAAATAAAACAAAATAGAAAACGTTCCATTTTTAGATTGGTCACAGCGGCGGGTTTTTTTAGACACTTGGCGCCATGTTCATGAAGACCGGAGTTCTTCATGCCAGCCTTGATGAGAGAGTTCAAAAAAGAAAAACTTCTAAAAAATGAACTTTCATTAATTCTAGGTTAAAACATAGTCCCAAAATAGCAAAAAGCTGTATTAACGGTTTACACATTTTGAGGCTAGCTGTCTCTTAGTCGTAATCTTACAAGGGGGCTTTGTGGTGCTAGAGGCGCCTGACTCATTAAGAGGTGCTTGAGTAACACAAGTGGGCATCGCCACGCCCCGTCCCGCCACAGCTCCACCCATTTTGAAGTATCTGGCCAAAACTAGCGTAAAAACACCAAAAGTTGACAAGTTGTGCATAACCTCACACTGTGCAAAATTTAGTGAGTTTTAAAAGTGTTTTATGACAAAATATAAACACTTTGATCAATTGGGACCTAAGAGTATTAACGATGAGCGAGTTTTGAAATTCTCGGATTCATGATACTCGTAACTAGTACTGTCTAATACTCGCGTATTCGTTCCGAATAGCGTGTGCAATGCAAGTCAATGGGGAATACTCGCAATGTAATGAGTAACCCGAATGTCACACTATTCGTGCGAGTAGCAAATAGTGCGGTATTCAGGTTACTAGTTACATTGCGAGTATTCCCCATTGACTTGCATTGCACACGCTATTCGAAATGAACACGCGAGTATTAGACAGTGCTAGTTACGAGTATCATGAATCCAAGTATTTCTAAACTCGCTCATCATTAAAGAGTATTTTTAGACAGCATCTTTAAGGTAAAAATGCTTCCGGAAATTATTTTATTTTCGAGTCTCAGTCATGTCCTTTTAGTTGCTTTTGTGGCGTGTCTCCTGTTGAAGTCTTTGCTCTGTACGTTAAAGTATATAAAGCGAGCGGCTTCCAAACGAAGTTGCCTGAAGAATAAACATGTCACTTCCTTTAACTGCATCAAGGATTCGTAAACCTAAATCAGTTAAAGGAAGTGACATAAGACGGAACATGTGCACAGCAGTGTCGTTTTAACTGCGCTGTGCACTATGGTTTTTTTTTAGTGGTGCTTTTACAGCACTATTTGAGGCAGATCCTGTCTATTTTATGTTATTTCAGGAAATCCACATTTACATTAGCTGCAATGGACAGATGAGGAGGGGGCAGAGTCAGCTGTGCAATCACCTATTGTGATTTGGCGGACCCTGTGGTATCAGCTCTTACCAGTAATTGTTATTGCGTCTCTGATGATAACGAGCCTGCTGAAATCTCTTCCTGAAAGGACAGGAAGTATGAGTTTAAAAAAGGACCAGCAGCAAATGTGAAAATGATATGAAGAAAAAAAAAAATACATGTAACACAAAATATAGCCCAGATTGACATCCCATCTGTCTTAATCATGTAAAACCATATCCAAGATTATTATTTGCCTGGCATCCCTTTACATTACTGTGACCTCGCTTTCCATTATTACGTTGCGTGATAATCACCAACAGGTAGACACAGTCTGTTTGTAAGAGTTTCGGTGTCAGCTCCGGCCTCCACGCTCGTCTGAATACCCCATGGATGGACACTTACCATCCTTACTTATAATTGAAATGCAATAAAACCATGCCCTCTAAATGTGCTCCTTGAAGGGAATGCTTTACTGAAAAGCATTAATTAGTCAGGAGTTACAGAGCTCGAGCAGCTCGCAAAGTGTTTGTTAAGCAGCATTCTCCATATCAGGGTCAGTAAATATAGACCCAGTGGGAATATTCCGAAATTACTATGCGGTCCTACAGTGTGTTTGATCAGCTCCCAGTAACCTTAATAATGGAAGTAAAATGTAAGTAAAAGTCTCCTCCCGGTGACATTCAGCTTGTTCTTCTGGTCAGCAAAACCCACTCCAAGATGATATGAGTTAGCCCAGATGGCTGACGCTGTGCAACATCATGGACGGGTAATGAAAACTTAAAGGGAACCTATTATGTTGAAAATTGTTTCTGATCTGCAGGCAGGGTATTATAGCTGATCAGACTGATACATTTTTGTAGGAAAAGTTTCATTAAATCTTGTATTTTATTAACTGAGATCCCTGGTGTCTGTGTGTAGATCAGTCCAGTGGGAGGTCCTACTCAGTGATTGACAGTTTTGCTAGTATGACTGTGCATTCAGAGACAGCTGTCAATCACTAGTAGGACCTCCACTGGACTAAAATCCATCCAAACTTCAGAGATCTCAATTAATAAAATACAAGGTATACTGAAACGTTCCTTATCATTCTGCTCTGCTTCTCCTCCTCTATACCAAGCGAGCCACAGATCAGACCACATGTGCAACGGGGAAGGTTCTCTTTGAAATGCAACTCTATCCAGAAAAAAACAAAACACAAAAAGTGTAAAATTATTTCAACTCTGAACCTTATTTATCCCTTTGATCATTCCCTTGAATAGAGCTAAAGTGAAATATACAGTGTGTCCACCCATATCCTGTCCACCGCCATTAACTTGAGAACGGCGGCAGCTATAGGCATAGAAGTGATGTCTAGGTATAGTAAAGTAGCCATGTGCTACACAATTAAATCACCTATAGCGCCATCTGGTGGAAAACAACGGAGTTAGCATTTTTATCTCGAAAACAGAACGAGATAGAGAAAAAAAGTGAACTACAAAGTTGTAGGGCATCATCAATTCAATATGAATCGACACCTTGCATATAGAAATGCTATGATTAGAACGTGTAAAACTCACAAGGCTGCGAACATGAAGCGATACCTCATGGAGACCTTCCTACAAGTCATTGGGTATGGTGGCTGCATGGAGTGGCCTCCATGCTCACCTGATCTGACCCCATTAGACTTCTTTCTGTGAGGTCACATCAAACAGCAGGTGTATGCGACCCCTCCACCAACATTGCAGGACCTATGATGACGTATCCCAGATGCTTGTGCAAACTTATCACCTGCCATATTGCACAACGTGCAGCAAGATACAGTATGCTGTGCAGAGTCCAGATGTGCATTGCAGCTGACGGTGGCCACTTTGAGCATCAAAGTTAAATGAGCACCATATGCATAACTAGCATTCAATGTTTTGGGGGAGGGGGGTCATGGGTTTCATATCATAGCATTTCTGTATGCAAGGTGTCGATTCATATTGAATTGATGATACCCTACAATTTTGGAATTCACTTTTTTTCTCTATCTAGTTCCGTTTTTGAGATAAAAATGCTAACTCCGTTGTTTTCCATCAGGTGGCGCTATAGGTGGTTTCATTGCGTAGCGCATGGCTACTTTACTATACCTAGACACCACTTCTATTCCTATAGCTGCCGCCGTTCTCAAGTTAATGGAGGTGGACAGGATATGGGTGGGCACACTGTATATCTAATATATAAAGCTAAGTGTATATATGTATGTATGTATGTCTGTGTGTGTGTGTGTGTGTGTGTGTGTGTGTGTGTATGTATGTCCGCTATAGGGATCCGCACTATCGCATTTACAATTATGAAATTTTGCAGACACCTCATTTGACTCAATCAACGTCATAGACTATGTATTGAAGGGAAAATGTAACCCCGCGCTTTACAGTTATTCACCAAAAAACCTGCTTATGTGCCGCAGCCGTGCCAGCAGCCGGGCTGCTCGGATCCGGATCCTCGGTGGCTCAAGGGGTGTCCGGACCCGGGGGTTGTGCGGCTACTCAAATAAAAGGGGGTATTTACAGAGGATTGTGTTAAAGTTCGTGACGCCACCCGTGGTGTGTGGTAATGTGGAGTACCACCGCTGCAGCTGGGAGTACCTGGGGGCGATGGAGTGGGTAGCTAGGAGTTAGAACCCTCCACGGGTAGGGGGAATGCGCCGGGACTCGGTGATGGTGTTGGGGAGTGCCGTTGGGTGCAAAGGGGTCAATTTTGTACTCACTCAGTCCATTAAGCTGACACTGACAACTGGATAAACCAAAGTTCTGTATATCGCTGCCGCTGAGGGGAGCTTAGTTCTAGTCCCGTCCCCAATGGTGCTGCCTGGTGATCCGTGACCTGCCTCCTGGCACTAAGTTACTTCTCTGTTGGTCCCGGTAGTATGGAACTAGTCGGGTCCCGCTCCCTACTATGGCTAAGTGTGGGAGCTTGCTCTCAGGGTTCACGCTTGGGATTTCCTGGACCGTTTGAGTGGCAAGTCCTATCCCCCTCGTTGCGCTAGTACCCCGATTTTGGAGCGGGTGGAGAGCGGATCTTGAAGACTCCATTCTCGTCGGGTAAATTGTCAGGTTGCCTGAAGCTACTCCCTGACCTAGGGTCCACGTACCCTGTCGTGCCCTGGTCTTAGCCCGGTGATGGTGCAAGGCTGCCAGCTGTCCTCACAATTCCGTGCCCCTTGCCACGATCCCCTGCGACCGGGGGTCCAGCTCCTCTAGGCCCAGACCACTGTCTGCCACCTAGATAGCTTCCTAGGAGCCCGGTTCCTAACTTCCTGTTTCCTTCATTTACAACACTCAACTCTCCTTCCCCTAACACTCCTGACCTTCCCTAACCAACCCCCGAAGTAGGCGACCCTATTCCACTCAGGTCGGCCACTGGTGTGTCTGGTGGGTGTGGTGCAGTATGTACCTAGGATTTTGATTAGCTGATGTAGGCAACACCATGTAGTTGGGGACCCATAACCAAGAAGGATGTGGATATTGCACAGGAGGGCAGATTGTGCAATACCCTGTGACAACCTGGT
This sequence comes from Anomaloglossus baeobatrachus, assembly GCF_048569485.1. Lineage (NCBI taxonomy): Eukaryota > Metazoa > Chordata > Amphibia > Anura > Aromobatidae > Anomaloglossus > Anomaloglossus baeobatrachus. The sequence goes on from NC_134355.1 coordinate 647,559,199, forward strand.
AGTCCAGGGGCGTCACACTTGCATTAAAGTCAATAGAGCTGGAATCTACAGGTCATTAATAGGATCTGTGATTGGTTGCTATAGGCAAAGAAAGACATTCTTAGTATAAGAAGCTTATGTGTGAGGAAATATATCGGTAGAGACAGACACACAGAGACAGACAGAGACACACACATTTACAGAGACACACACAGAGACCGATAAAGAGATAGAGGCAGACAGAGACACATAGATACACAGACAGACACGCAGACACACAGTCAGAGCCACAGAGACAAAGAGAGAGAGACAAACAGAGAGAGAGAGACAGTCAGAGAGAGACACACATATAGACACAGAGAGAGGCAGACAGTCAGAGTGGGAGGCATTCAGAGAGGGAGAGTGAGAGAGACACTTAGTTACTATCCCAGGCAATGCCAGGTACTACAGCTAGTATTAGATATAAATAAAAAATTTGCAGACTTCTCCCCCCATATTATGATGAGCAATCATTGTATGTAAACTCATGCTTGACCGCTCCTTATCTTCCCCACATCTGTTCATAATTTAAATCCTGAGCCCTTCCTGTGCCAAATGAATCCTCCTTGATCTTTTCTATGTGCCCGGCCAATCCTTCCCATCCGACTTCTTGTAACCCTTTAATTGAGCTCTAAAACCCTAAGAATGAGGCTCTGCAGTCCTTTCCTGAATGGTGGAGATATGCGTAGGCGCTGAACATTGACTATAGGACTGACGGAAATCTGAGTTCTGTGCTTGTCATGGTATGCTATAGTTGGGCTATTAGTGGTGCCTTCCTCTTTAACACTAGAACTACTGAGGTAGTCCTTTTGACTACTTTGCATCATGTATTTCTATATAGGTGTCACGAGTCCAGTAGTTCTAGTGTTAAAGGAGTTGTCCATTTAAAACGTGTTATCACCTATCCTTGAATCATTCATTTTTTTTTTTAATTGGTTCCTAAATGGTCCCTTTTTCCCACTTTTCTCATTCCTGCACTCACATATATCAACTATGTATATGTACATCTAATATATAAAGCTCAGTGTATGTATGTGTGTATGTATGTGTGTGTATATGTACATAGGTTATAAATATGCTGGACGTTGTGAGGCTCCTATTCAAGAGTTGGAGTTATTTTTGTGTTTCTTCTACAGTCGGATCTGTAGTTGAAGAATACATCTTGGAGACTCGAGGGTCTACATTTCCAGTTATGGATGAAGCTTGTCTCCACGTTAGATATTCATTGGATCACAGTGACTGTACGAGCCCTGGATTCATTAAAGTTAATAAAGGAAATGCTGTAATAGGTAGAAACTGAAGAAACCCCATTAGGCAGACATAGCAGACGAGGAGGCGAATTAAATAGAGGCCTAATAAGTCATTACCCTGGAATAATAAATAGTTGGTTTATGGCAGATCGTGTGTGGGCCAGTTAGGCCGTCATTGGTATAATGAGATCTTGATCACTCTGTTCCAAACTCCACTTACTCCCATATAATCGGGCCGAGACTGGAAACTTCAGAGAGACTCTTTGTGCACTATTATAAGCCCGAGACAAAAGTGTCAGAGATCAGAGCAAGTTTGTACCATGGAATTGAGGACAGATGAAATTTAAATGTGTGGAAAAGAAGCGTGGGGGAGAATTACAAAGCCTCATTCCAGTCCCTCTATGTGTTATACTGTACATCAGAAATCTACGACGTGGATGGAATAGAAAGCTGCTAGGAACGCTGCTCCGTCTGACCCCAGCAAAATACCGTACAATGAAAAGTAGATTCTTCCAAGACCCAAGTGGCCTTTCTTCTTCAAAGAGAACTTGCACTCTGCATGATATCAGGGCTCTCTTGCTTTACTACGGGGGTGATTGCCTCTTGATGTCTGTGAGCCTATAGTGTATATGTGGTCGAAATTCATAGCAGACCTCTATTTACAGACAATAATCTTCCACTAGAAGCAAGGGAATGCATCTGAGGCACGAGGCACAAAGTATCTCATGCCCATAGGCGTGTTTGGAGGGAGATATGGATGGGGCTCAACTGTAGTGTAGGTCTATACTGAAGAGGTATTTGTTAGGCAGTGAAGTGGTTAACAGTGTAATAAAATAAAATGGGATCAATAAAAGTAAGGAAAGGTTGCAGAGACAATGAGGCACCAAGGAGAACCTGTGAGGTTTGGGCCAGAAAGAGTCCCGTTGACCTCCTTTTAGCTTGGAGCACCTTCCGTTGATGGTCTGAGAGTTTTTGATGGCAACCTGGGGTGATTGGCTGTTGATGTCTGTGAGCCTATAGTGTATATGTGGCTGAATTTCATAGCAGACCTCTATTTACAGACAATAATCTTCCACTATAAGCAAGGGGACGCATCTGAGGCACGAGGCACAAAGGATCTCATGCCCATAGATGTTTTTGTAGGGAGAGATGGACAGGACTCATCTGTAGTGTAGTGTAGATCTATACTTAAGAGGTGTTTGTTAGGTAAGTAAGGGGTTAACAGTGTAATAAAATAAAATGGAATCAATAAAAGTAAGGAAAGGTTGCAGAGACAATGAGGCACCAAGCAGAACCTCTGAGGTCTGGGCCAGAAAGAGTCCCGTTGACCTCCTTTTAGCTTGGAGCACCTTCCGTTGATGGTCTGAGAGTCTTCGATAGCAACCGATGGAGATCTCAGATGGCGCTGTTTGAAGTAGTCGTCATCCGTAGAACCTAGGGGATCACACTAAGGGAATGTTTCATTAGAAAATAACATCGTTTAAATCAGCTTTTCAAGCTATTTTTTTTTTACATTAATAATGTTTGGGTTTTTTTTTTACTTTTTTGAGCTAAGAAAAATTGAGAAATTACATTTAAAAAAACAAACAAAACTGATTTAAACAATAGTTGAGACATTCACCTTGGGCCTCTTTCACATGTCAGTGGAACACACGTGTTTATCCGTGTGCCGTGATTTTGGCACACGTGTGATCTCCGTGTTCTATCTGTGATAATACATGGAGATTAGGCTTTTATACTGTCCACGCTGCTGCTGTCCATGGTGCTGATGTCTCCCATGATGCTGTATCCGGCCAACGCTGTCTCCCCTCTGCTATTACTTCCGGGTCGGCGGTGCAGTGCATATTCATGAGCATAATTAGCCGGCCTGAAAGCAAGAGACAGCAGCGGCTGAAGATAGAATCACTGGAGATGGGTGAGTTTAAAAAACTTTTTATTTTAAATGTACGTAATTATTCTGGTACATGTTTCACGGATCACAGCATAGTGTGGTCAGTGGGACATCAGTGATGCCAGAACAAAACGGACTTGTCTCTGTGCAGAACACACAAACACGCGTGTTTTCCACACGGAAAGACGACAGTGAGAAATCACTGATGTGTGCGCAGACCCATTAATTTTCATGGACATGAAATTGCTGGTATTGAAAGGAAATTTCAAGTCCCACAGAGACAGAAGGGTTTGGGAATACAAACTTATGATGACCTTTGACACATTCAGAGCAGGAATGAATGTGTCCCATGGATTTACAGTTAGGTCCAGAAATATTTGGACAGTGACACAAGTTTTGTTATTTTAGCTGTTTATAAAAACATGTTCAGAAATACAATTATATATATAATATGGGCTGAAAGTGCACACTCCCAGCTGCAATATGAGAGTTTTCACATCCAAATCGGAGAAAGGGTTTAGGAATCATAGCTCTGTAATGCATAGCCTCCTCTTTTTCAAGGGACCAAAAGTAATTGGACAAGGGACTCTAAGGGCTGCAATTAACTCTGAAGGCGTCTCCCTCGTTATCCTGTAATCAATGAAGTAGTTAAAAGGTCTGGGGTTGATTACAGGTGTGTGGTTTTGCATTTGGAAGTTGTTGCAGTGACCAGACAACATGCGGTCTAAGGAACTCTCAATTGAGGTGAAGCAGAACATCCTGAGGCTGAAAAAAAAGAAAAAATCCATCAGAGAGATAGCAGACATGCTTGGAGTAGCAAAATCAACAGTCGGGTACATTCTGAGAAAGAAGGAATTGACTGGTGAGCTTGGGAACTCAAAAAGGCCTGGGCGTCCACGGATGACAACAGTGGTGGATGATCGCCGCATACTTTCTTTGGTGAAGAAGAACCCGTTCACAACATCAACTGAAGTCCAGAACACTCTCAGTGAAGTAGGTGTATCTGTCTCTAAGTCAACAGTAAAGAGAAGACTCCATGAAAGTAAATACAAAGGGTTCACATCTAGATGCAAACCATTCATCAATTCCAAAAATAGACAGGCCAGAGTTAAATTTGCTGACAAACACCTCATGAAGCCAGCTCAGTTCTGGAAAAGTATTCTATGGACAGATGAGACAAAGATCAACCTGTACCAGAATGATGGGAAGAAAAAAGTTTGGAGAAGAAAGGGAACGGCACATGATCCAAGGCACACCACATCCTCTGTAAAACATGGTGGAGGCAACGTGATGGCATGGGCATGCATGGCTTTCAATGGCACTGGGTCACTTGTGTTTATTGATGACATAGCAGACAAGAGTAGCCGGATGAATTCTGAAGTGTACAGGGATATACTTTCAGCCCAGATTCAGCCAAATGCCGCAAAGTTGATCGGACGGCGCTTCATAGTACAGATGGACAATGACCCCAAGCATACAGCCAAAGCTACCCAGGAGTTCATGAGTGCTAAAAAGTGGAACATTCTGCAATGGCCAAGTCAATCACCAGATCTTAACCCAATTGAGCATGCATTTCACTTGCTCAGATCCAGACTTAAGACGGAAAGAAACACAAACAAGCAAGACCTGAAGGCTGCGGCTGTAAAGGCCTGGCAAAGCATTAAGAAGGAGGAAACCCAGCGTTTGGTGATGTCCATGGGTTCCAGACTTAAGGCAGTGATTGCCTCCAAAGGATTCGCAACAAAATATTGAAAATAAAAATATTTTGTTTGGGTTTGGTTTATTTGTCCAATTACTTTTGACCTCCTAAAATGTGGAGTGTTTGTAAAGAAATGTGTACAATTCCTACAATTTCTATCAGATATTTTTGTTCAAACCTTCAAATTAAACGTTACAATCTGCACTTGAATTCTGTTGTAGAGGTTTCATTTCAAATCCAATGTGGTGGCATGCAGAGCCCAACTCGCGAAAATTGTGTCACTGTCCAAATATTTCTGGACCTAACTGTATGTCTTTTTACATCAATTAAGAAATGTGCTTCTCAGAGCATCTGGGGGCATCCCAGCTCTGGACCAGACCCCAATCAGAGGACAATAAAACTTTCACACTCCTTATCAATGAACTGCTGCAATATTTAAGGCCACAACAGTTTGCCCTCTTACCATTGTCGTTCTGCTTCACATAACTTGTTTTCTTTACTGCTCCATATGCAGTAGTCAGCGCATTTTAATGAACTGCTGGCGCCACACAGCGCTCTCTACAGCAATAAACCAATGGCAGTCACTGCCCAATCAGTGTCCAGCGCGTGACATCACGTCACTACATCAGCTGCTAACCTGTGATTGGCTGGCGGCGCCTTAGGAATAGTTCTACAGAGAGCTCTGCGTGGTGCCAGCAGTTATACAAATGAAATAAAGCGCTGACTGCTGCGGACACCAGCTACGATCATCACGATTTCCACAAGCCTGCAGGCCACAAGAAGAAGCCCAAGGGGCTGCGTGTTTGAGACCCCTGGTTTATAGGCTGTCTTATAGTGCTTTCCTACAAAGGTACCAAGTACCCTTAAAATCATAGTGTTACTTTTAAAAATGTAAATGTATGATCACTGAGGGAATAGATTCAGAAAAAAATGTTAAATCAAAGCATCTGCTTGTTCTTGTGTTAGGAGTCCAGGTTAGGAGTCCGGTAGGCGGTCCTACTTAGTAAATGTTATTAGGACACCATACCGGAACTCTGGAGATTAATGCTATAAATTACAAGATACACTGTTCAAAAACTATAAATCAACCCGTTCAGCTCCAGATTGTACACCATGTTTGATGTTGCAGTTTCCTTGAAAGAAAAATAGTTTTAAGAAATGCAACGCACATGATTAGAAAAACTTGGCTTCTTTTCCTAAGTGTCCCTATACCCAGTGTCCACACATTATGGTTTGTATTTCAGTTCCATTAATTTTAGTGTAAAATGAGCTACAATTCCATAGAAAACCAATGGACCGGTGTGGTGCTGTTTATGGAAGAAAGTCGGCAAGTTTTTCTAATCCCGTATAACAACTTTATTGTGAATGTACAGTTGGAGCAGAATGTGTTACACAATCTGTGCTTTGTCATCACCGCACTTGGTACATTTAAATCAATACTCCGATCACAGTGCAAGCTTTGTTTTCTCTCGCAGATAATAAGTACGCCCCGGCGGTCACTCTGAACGGCTTCATCTTCATTCTTGGAGGAGCTTACGCCAGAGCAACTACCATCTACGACCCCGAGAAAGGAAACATAAAGGCTGGACCCAACATGAATCACTCCAGGCAGTTTTGCAGGTGAGATACCTCTACGTGTATAGAAGTTGTTCACACATTGATTCCTGTAGACTCCGTGATTCCTAAAAGGGGAGCTCTAGAGCATGAATGGTGATCAGAGATTCAAATTACACCATTGTCCTACTTCGGGCGGTGCCTAGTACTAGTCAGAGACCCATTTACTGCTGGTCAGGCATTGCTAATTAATAGATGTGGATCATTTTGGAGAAAAATCTAATATCCAGGGAGTAGATTTAATATCCATCCATTTCCCTCCTAAGGACCTGACAACTTCATGTGTAACTTGGGCAGCACATTGATTTCTGTGTAATACTCTGTTTGACCTGCGGAGGTGCTGTTGCCAGGTTTTCTGTTTCCAGGTTTTCCTACAAATAACTATTGAGTCAGGATCATGTGATGATAAAAAAGGTGCATGGCTTGTACCTTGTAAGGAGCTGTGTCTTTATGATCACCGACCGACCGTTGTAGACCTTCATCTTGTGTTTGGGTTATATTGACCACAGGACCAAAAGGGAGGCTGTATCAGGATCCATTGCCTTCTATGACATCAAGCACAATTCACCATGGAAGGCAAAACTTTGGGAACCATCTGTGTCTGGCTCTTTGTAGGGCAGTAGGCAACCGGTTAGTGGGCACTAATGTGTTAAACTGCAATAATAACTTGGAAAAATCCTAAACAGTGAGAGCAAGCAGAGATATTGGAAATCATCGATACGCAAAGTATATTATCAAATTATATAATAATCTTTATTTTTATATAGCGCAAAGATATTCTGCAGCACTTTACATATATATGAGCAACTCTGTCCCTATTGGGGCTCACAATCTAAATTCCCTATCAGTATGTCTTTGGAGTGTGGAGAACCAGAGAACCCAAAGGAAACCCACACAAACACGGGGAGAACATACAAACTCCTTGCAGGTGTTGTCCTTGGTGGGATTTGAACCCAGGACCCCAGCGCTGCACGACTGAGCAACACAGAGGCACTGTGCTCAAATTTCATTTTTTGATAAATTTTGTAGTTTCTAACCTGTGGCTCTCTAGCTTTTGTAAAACTGCAACTCATCATGGTGTGGCATAACATCTCTAGAACACTGATGGGATCTGTAGTGCCTCCTTGGGAATTCAGAAGCCTACTGTTACACTCAGTCCTAATGTACTGCATGCATATGCCCTTATTTTCCATACAGAGGCTAAAACAAGCTCTTTTTTTGGGCACATGTCAGAGTTGTGCATAGAGAAATTATCCCATGCATACCTCCAAGTGCGAGGATCCTGAGTCAATTCCTAGACTGGTTGAGATCGGCCCGTTCCGTACGGCTCCAGTAAACTTCCAGCGAGCCATCAATCTGTGTGAGTGACAGGCTCCATCTGCTGTTATTGTGCGGTGCCAGATGCACGTGAATCGGCAGCTGTTCTCCTGGTAATTTGCAGACGGTGTTTCCTCTAAATATTTATCATATCTTTCTCCATACCTAAATGTAATATCCGTCAGATAATTAGAGGGCGCCGCATATACTGATGGCAGCGTCACTGGTACCAGGCGTGCTGGGGAGTCGGATGCGTATACATGTCACGGGCGCTTGTCTAACATGTGCAAATTATTGTCAGCCTGCTCCCTGGTGATTTCTCCAACAGAAGCTGCACCTCATTTTATGTGATAATGTATACGGTGTTCGATAGCCACAACTCCCACTTCCCGGCATGCTCTGCTGTAATGACAGATTGACAGACAAATTTATCTTGTACAGAATGAATCAGAAACTCTTATTAGAAGCCATCGCTGTCTCCAAAGGCCTACAGAGAAATCTCTAACTTCTGCAAGAACGACAATGAAACATCAGCACAAAAAGGCCCAAAATATGTTCTAGATTTTCTGCCCAAACTTTATTGTCTTTTCCAAATGTTTCTATCTGTCCCATCATCCATATTTGTCCTGCTATCTATCTGACTGGCCACAGACAAAACATTATATGATGCTGTAGACTGTCAAAACAAATTGAGTTATTCCTATCAGTAGGTTTAATGTATAAAGTGGTGCTCAAACTGTGATCATCTAAAGAGAGAAGTACATCAATAAATGTAATTGCCTTTGTAGAAGAAACAAATGTAAATTTAATATAGGGATGTATCTGATTAAGTTACTGATGAAAAGTATAGTGTTCATCAAGAAGTGCCATTCTGCAGGTTGAAGAGATCATCTATGTATCGTCACCACCTCAAGATGTGTCAGAAATGGTGACAGAAATTGATGAAAACCTTCTCCAGGACCTTGTAACAATATTTTTCGATGTTTAATCTATCTATTGATCTGATGTAGATCTATATCTTATATCTGTCTGTCTATTTTTTTTTACAATCTACCGAAAAAAATAGATCAGCACATTGAAATATGTAATATGTGTGCAAGGCCACCCAACAGACCATACATCCACTGGTAAACAATATAGTAGCAAAAAAGCAGGCAGAACTCCAGAGAAAATAGGAAAGAGTGAACTTTATCAGCCCATGAGGCATTGCAACGTTTCGTTTGTTTCCCACTTTTATCAACCTTGATAAAGGTTGGAAACAACCGATACGTCACCACGCCACATGGGCTATTAAGTCTACACAATAAAGGAATAAGAATAGAATTAGCATCTTGTATTTAATAACATCTTTAATCATAAATCATCATATAAAAGGAAAATTGGGCACCAATAAGTAAGATTAAATAAGATTAAAATTGGCTCAAGTCGTCCAGGGACATACGCACGATCAAAAAAACCATTTGCTTAAAGTTAAGGATGAAGTCACTTCCTGACATAACAGAAAATTTTATGTAATATATTAAATATATATACACATCACACATGTATTCATATGTAGCACCAAGGATATGGGGTACTCTGTTACGGGCAGTGTACTTCTTGGGAATGTCACGATGGTGGCCGTTACCCGGTTCTGTGGCTTGGGCCCTTTTTGTAATGGAGATATTTACAGGGGATTGGTGAATAAAGTTTATTCGTTATGCCACTTGTGGTGTTGCGGCTATATGTAGGGAGCCGCCGCTGCAAAATGTCTCTACTGGGGCTGATGGTATTAGCAGCTAGTATGGTAGTCCCTCCGCAAGTAGGGTATTGCCCCAGTGGGTGTATGGTGCGGTGGGCGAGTCGGAAGAAGGAGTCCAGACAGGTATGCAGTGCATCTGGTTCACTCACTTTAGATGTTAACTAGTTGCCCGAGGCCGGCTGGTTTCGCCTCTAGGTCCCCGTCGTCCAAGTGCCAGACGGTTCTCTGGTACCTTCTTCCCCTGCACCTGTCTCTGGTAAGTGGGTCCCCGTGGTATGGAACACTGGGGGTCCCCGGTCTGTGGTTTGTCCACTTCTGTCTGCCTGACGGTAGCGTGAACCCTGTGGGGTTGGAGACTCTGGTCCTGTCCCCAGTTCTCCCTTTGCTACTGAGTCTTCGGATTCTTTAGGGTCAACTAGGTCTTTGATGGTCCCTTTTGCTGTGCAGGTGTTAACAGGTTGGCTTGAAGCTCTTTCCTGTCCTATGGTCCTGTACCCCGTCGGTGCATAGTTCTGGGAGTACTCCACCGGCAACCACCTCTCCTGGGTACCAGGTCACCGTTAACCCGAGTCAAGACGTTGCTCAGTCACACCTTTTCACCTCCACTGTCAACTCTAGACTTACTACTCTCCACAGTCTGCCCCTCCCACCTGGTCAACTAGTGGACTAGAGTGGCTTTACCTCTAGGCGGCCATCCATTGGTCCCACCCTAGCTAGGTACCATTGTATGGGAGATTGTTGGGTAAAACTGGGATTACCTGGGTTTTTGGTGTTGTGTTACCGGCACTGGGGTTTAGGGTCCCTAAGGGGGTAGGCCCTGCATCCTGGTGGGGATGCAGAACCTTGTAGCAACCTGATGGCTTCAGGGGCGCTACACATACGCGTGTGCGCGCGCGCGCACACGCGCACACACACACACACACACACACACACACACACACGCACATATGACATGACCAAGGTAGTAGATTGCAAATATCAAGAGTCACAATCAAAATAATATTATTAAGTAACAGCACCAACGTTGAGTTCAACATTAGAGGGGTTCTTCACTATTTGGACCACACTTTCTCAATCTGTAGGTTTTCCCCATTTAAGATAATTAAATTTTCACTCCCCTCCAGTGCCAGCACCAATCCAGCCGTGTCGGCACTGTCTATCCCAGGATCGCGTAACAGTGTTACGTCACATAATCCCTGCTGTCAATCAGCGGCCTCTTCACTTTCCTCCCCTTCGGACAATTTGCTTACATTCAGAGGAATTGAGTGGTGCTGTTCTCTCTCTTCCTGCATATGTATGTGATGTGTCCAAAGGAGAGGAGACGGAAGCTGCCACTAATTGGCCGCTGGGATTGCATGACGTCACAGTTATGCGATCCCGGGAGAGATAGTGCCAACACTGCTTGAATGGTGCTGGAATCAGGGTTGAGTATAGGTTTTCTTATTTTAAATGAGGGAAACTTACAAATTGATCAGGGGATGTCTGAATAATGGACAACCCCTTTAACATTAGACGTCCCAGAAATTTTGAGCTCCCCCCTGAAGTCCCGAAAGCGGGTCAAATGACCCTTAGGCGGGCTTTGCATACTACGACATCGCAGGTGCGATGTCGGTGGGGTCAAATCGAAAGTGATGCACATCCGGCGTCACAGTCGATATCGTAGTGTGCAAATCCTTTTAGATACGATTAACGAGCGCAAAAGCGTCGTTATCGTATCATTGGTGTAGTGTCCGACATTTCCATAATGCCGCTGCAGCGACAGGTACGATGTTGTTCCTCGTTCCTGCGGCAGCACACATCGCTGGAGCGAGGAACATCTCCTACCCGTGTCCCGACTGCAATGCGGAAGGAAGGAGGTGGGCGGGATGTTTACATCCTGCTCATCTCCGCCCCTCCACTGCTATTGGCCACCTGCCATGTGACGTCGTACGACCCGCCCCCTTAGGAAGGAGGCGGATCGCCGGCCAGAGCGATGTCGCAGGACAGGTGAGTGCATGTGAAGCTGGCGTAGCAATAATGTTCGCTACGCCAGCAATCACAAGATATCGATGCTGCGACGTGGGCGGGGACTATCGCACTCGACATCGCAGCATCGGCTTGCGATGTCGCAGCGTGCAAAGTACCCCTTAGTCCAAACTGTAATTAAGGCCATTACTGTCGCACCACAGGAGGTTGGAAAACAACAACCTCCTGTGGTGCGACAGTAATGGCCTTAATTACAGAACAAAAGACGGTGATTATAGGATGTTAGCTAAAATCCTTCATGTCATTCGACCCGTCTCTGGGCTCCAAAGGTAGAAATGTTAAATGACCCCTCTCTGGGACTTCTAGTGTTAAGAACATTTGGTCTCAATGTACCCAACCTCATAGTCCATTTTAATTTCTTTCTTTGTAAATAGCTGAACCCTCTCAACATCTCTCCTTAGGAGGGGGACACAATCAATGATCCCTATATCTGAAAATTGTAATTCATTATGTCCAGATAAAACAAAATGTTTGGACACAGAAGGTCACATTTCTTTTTCCTTTTGGTAACAATTGACACTGGTCTTAAGTCTCATGTTCTTTCACCAATATAATTTAACTTACAAAGACAAGTACATAAACCACCTGATCGGAATCACAGGTCACAAACAGTCTCATAGAATATGTCTTCCCAATGGTGGGATCGGTGAAATGATCCCCTCTCAGCAAGCATAAGATTACAATTTATGCAGCCCTTCCTGTTTCTGACCATAACTGACAGCTATTTAGAGATTTTCGTTGGGAACACGAGCGGATCCCTGATGTTGGTAGAATAAACTATAGAGCAACAATAGAGCAACAATTGTAAAATTCAGGCACACATATCAGAGAATTTTCCAACATCGGACAATGATGACAAATGATCTTGGCAATGTGTTCACTTTGTGGTACTCTATCAAATGTTCTTTGTCTAAGACATTTAAAAAGAAGGGAGTAATGGGGTAAAGATTATCTCTTTCGGATGTTTGTTAGGAATCCACTTAGCGTAACCATGATTAAGAAACATAAGCCACAATTTATCAAAGCAATTTCGCCATATTTCTGGAGTAAACCACTTTTAAAATTTGCAACATTTTTGCACAACTCGAAGATGCAGAAAAAGGTGACTTAATTTTTTCATGCCAATTTCTCCCAGCTTTACCAATATGGGCGGAAATAGATCAGGGCACAGCGGAGGCATGATGTCACAGCTCATCTAATTTATGAGATGTGGCATTCCCTATGCCAGAAATCTTACACCAAAGACTGGAGTAAAATTTGTGGGCAGAGGCACTTGTCAGACGCTCCTGATTAATTTAGAAGCATTCACCTCTAAGGGTGGCTTTACATGCTGCGATATCCGGCCCAATATCGCTAACATGAGACCCGTTCCCATCGTTTGTGCGCGACGGGCATATCGCTGCCTGTCGCGCACAAAATCGCGCACCCCCGTCACACATACTTACCTGCCTAGCGACGTCACTGTGACCGGCGAACCGGGGGCGGTCCGCTCGGCGTCACAGCGACGTCACTGAGCGGCCGCGCAATGAAAGCGGAGGGGCGGAGATGAGCGGGACGAACATCCCGCCCACCTCCTTCCTTCCGCATTATGGCCGGCGGCAGGTAGGAGATGTTCCTCGTTCCTACGGGGGTCACACACAGCGATGTGCATTGCCGCAGGAACGAGGAACAACAACGGGAAAGCGATAGAATCGATTATTGGGAGTGGACCTCCATGTCAACGAGGAGCGATTTTGGACGTTTTTGCAACGATCCAAAATCGCTCCTTGGAGTCACACACTACGAGATCGCTACAGCGGCCGGATGTGCGTCACAAAATCCGTGACCCCAACGAGACCGCTGTAGCAAAATCGTAGCGTGTAAAGCCCACTTAAGTGTAAACTTAATATTGGTATCTAACTTTTTAAGATACCAATGCAGTTTTTCAACAAATGCCACGCCACAGGAGGACAAGATCGTCTATGTATCGTCAACATTTCAAGACGTGTCTTAAATGGTGACAGAGCTAGACAGAATTCTCTTTCAACACCCTCATAACAATATTTTGGGATGTTTTATGTACATTATCTGTACATAGGTTGAAAAAAGACCTAGGTCCATCTAGCTCAACCTTTCTCCACCAATTATACATTTTGTCATTAAGTCATTTAAAACCGACAGTGTTGTGTGTACTGAGGAAATCATCCAGCCCTGATATAAAAGCTGTTATAGTATCTGCCATTACTACCTCTTGTGGTCGGCATTCCACAGTCTGACTGCTCTAACTGTAAAGAACCCTTTTCTAATCAGCTGTCGGAATCACTTTTCTTCCACTCGCAGTGAGTGCCCCCCTGGTCCTTAGTATTGTCTTTGAAAAGAATAAGTCATGTGCCAGTCCTTTATATTGAGCATACATATATTTATACATATAAATGAGATCTCCTCTAAGACATCTTTTTTTTCTAAGCTAAACAAACTTTTTCAACCTCTCATCATATGGGAGATCTTCCATTCCTTGTAGTAGTCTAGTTGCCGCCTTTGAACTGACTCTAAATTCTGAATGTTCATTTTAAAATGTGGAGTCCAAAATTGGATCCCATATTCCAGATGTGGCTTTACAAGTGATTTATAGAGGGGTAACAATACGTTGGGATCACAGGATCTAATCTTTTTATACACCCTAAAGTCTTGTTTGCTTTAGCAGCTGCTGCCTGACATTGAGTGCTGCTGCTCAGCTTATTTGTAATGAGAATACCCAAGTCCTTCTCCTGTTCTGTAGTCCCGAGTTTACTTCCATTTAATGTATACGCAGCTATAGGATTACTCCGTCCTAGGTGCATTACTTTACGTTTATCAACATTTAATCTCATTTGCCAAGTATCTGCCCATTCTGACATCTTATCCAGATCGTTTTGTAGTACTGTACTATCAATGTCAGGTTTTAGTATCCTACATAGTTTGGTGTCATCAGCAAAGACTAACACTTTATTAACAATCCTATCCACAAGGTCATTAATAAAGAGAATAAAAAGAATCGGTCCTAGCATAGATACCACAAAGTTAAACCCGTAAAATCATGTCTATAGGTGGAGTTTGGAAATCTTTGGCCGCCTTGAATTGCCAGGTCACTAATCCTTTCTTCTACTTTTGCAGCGCCGTCGTCCTGGACGGAAAGATATATGCAACAGGCGGTATCGTCAGCAGTGAAGGACCTGCTCTTGGAAACATGGAATATTACGACCCCAAATCCAACACATGGACATTATTACCCAACATGCCTTGCCCACTCTTCCGCCATGGATGTGTAGTGATAAAGAAATACATTCAAAGCGGTTGACACAAGGGGCATCGATGAACTGAGACCATGGTCCGACATGTTTGAACGTTTTTGGATTTTTTTTGTTCTCATTGGTTTGGTTTTAATCCTTCCCATGCCAGAGATGAAGCGGTTAATCCTCCCTTTCTCCACTTCAGTGGGCTTTATCCAATTTATTTTATAAGGAGGCGGAAAAAGGGTGGGGGTTAAGAGGTTTTTTTGTTTGTTTTTTTTCATTTTATTTCATTTTTGTCTACAGCTTTTCAATAAAGTCTACATTGAATGTAGATCATCCTCACCTTTGGGTGATGCCGGAGCAATTGGGCTCCACACTATGTATAATATGTATGGTTTTTTTGCGGCAAATGTGTCACTAGGTGGCGTAGTGACACTTGTTGTCACCCTAGGTGCAATAGATTCCCATATTTTTACATGGGTTCAGTTGAGATAGGGTTCAGGGGAGGGGAGCAGATGAGGACCTGTATTTTACTTCTAGATGTAAGGCTGGGATTTATTTTTAGATGACTGTTCGGTACAGCTAAGCATCTCATCATAGAGAATATCGAAAAAAAACGTTTTATTTTTAGGTTGACCTCCGCTTCTTCTTTCGTTGCAGAGAATGTAGCTTTAGCTGCATAGGAGAAAAAGTTTGTCAAAATTATAAAGAAATTTAGGGAATAAATGAACTTAAATAAGTAAAATTTCCATAGTGACGGAAGAACTTTTAGATATATAAATTGTGGGTGGTCGCAATTAGGGTTCATAGAGGCACACGGCAGCAATAAGGGGTCAGTGGACGTCTCGGACAGTGTGTCACCTTATTATTGTTTGAATGAATGTCTTGTAATACCCCATTTCGCCTGCAGTGGCCGCTGCAGGGAACATGTGCAGCTGCCTACGGCCTTTTAGTTAGGACAGGTAATTTAAAGGGGTTGTCTGGTTTAAAATTTTACTGTCCCATAGGGTTGCATACCTTTAAAATAACAAATCACAGCAATAAGCACCCTCCTGCCCGTGTTCAGTGCTGCCTCTCCCAACTGCTTTTGCCAATCTTTGTCGAAAGGCTGCAGTGATCACATCACCGCTGCAGCCAATCACTGAGCTCAGTTGCTCATGCCATTGATTGGCTACTACTGGACACCATAATCCAACCAGTGTTATGATAACACCAATTCCCACAGTGGCAGGAAGTGTTATCATAGGGATGCAGTCAGGATAAGTTCCTTAATCTAAAAGTTAAGAAGTTTTTTTTCGTTTTTTTTTTTCTAAATCATGTTCAATCATGTTTAAATATGCAAAAGCAGCTTTCAGATTAGAAATATTAAAGGGAGAAATAAAGTAAAAAAAAAATGTGGAAGCAAAAAAAATAAATCAAATTATTTTAGAAATTCTAAGTTTTTGACAAACTACTTTTTTTATGTTAGGAAGAAAGAACTAAAAAAAAAATACTGTCTAGACCACAGATTTACAGTCAAACATTAGTCTTCCTGCAGGTCTTAATGAAATTGATTTTTCTGCTACTGTGCTAGTAAATATATATAAAGACGGCCTATATATTATATTTATAATTAAGTTGTTTCGTATCAAAGTGAGTTTTTTTGGAGGATTTAACAAGAACATTAGCTAAATGTTTTCAAGAACTAGAAGCATCGCCCACGGCTCAAAGCGGATGAAAAACTCATTGAAATCATTTTTTACAAAAAAATTAGACTGTAATCAACAAATGTTTTCATGAGAAATATTGTATAAGCCAGTTACAAGGGTTTCTGGATTATTTTTTTTTTATCATTTTTTTTCTCCCATTCTAATAATGGGGATAGAATTAAAGGGGTTTTCTACTTTCGGGATCAATTTTTTTTTTTTTTACTTAAGTCATTGGATTTTTATTTAAAAATAATTTTTGTAATTGGGTTTCTTTAAAAAAAAATTTGGACCGTTTGCCTTTTACTGCCTCTGTGTTTCACAGTCTATTGCTGGCTGGATAATGAGTTATCTGAGAATCCATCAGTGAGCTCATTCTAAGGGGTGCTTCACACACAGCGAGCTCGCTGCCGAGATCGCTGCTGAGTCACGCTTTTTGTGACGCAGCAGTGACCTCATTAGCGATCTCGCTGTGTGTGACAATGAGCAGCGATCTGGCCCCTGCTGCGAGATCGCTGCTCGTTACACACAGCCCTGGTTCGTTTTCTTCAAAGCCGCTCTCCTGCTGTGACACACAGATCGCTGTGTGTGACAGCAAGAGAGCGACAAATGAAGCGAGCAGGGAGCAGGAGCCGGCGTCTGACAGCTGAGGTAAGCTGTATCCAAGATAAACATCGGGTAACCAAGGTGGTTACCCGATATTTACCTTAGTTACCAGCCTCTGCAGCTCTCACGCTGCCAGTGCCGGCTCCGGCTCTCTGCACATGTAGCTGCTGTACACCTCGGGTTAATTAACCCGATGTGTACTGTAGCTAGGAGAGCAAGGAGCCAGCGCTCAGTGTGCGCGGCTCCCTGCTCCCTGCTCACACTGGTAACTAATGTAAACATCGGGTAACCATACCCGATGTTTACCTTAGTTACCAGTCTCCGCAGCTTCCAGACGGCGGCTCCGTGCAAGCGCAGCGTCGCTTGCACGTCGCTGCTGGCTGGGGGCTGTTCACTGGTCGCTGGTGAGATCTGCCTGTTTGACAGCTCACCAGCGACCATGTAGCGATGCAGCAGCGATCCTGACCAGGTCAGATCGCTGGTCGGATCGCTGCTGCATCGCTAAGTGTGAAGGTACCCTAAGCCCAATTGGAGAGTTTGGTTCTCTTTTACGTCTTTTTCTGAGCTCCTCTCTGCTGATTTATGAACCACAGACCACAACAAATTTGATATTTGCCTGTATAATGCAATGTGAAATTTTCCGGTAAAAGGAAATTTGAAATTTGCATTTGAAATTTGCCTGTAGAAGGCAAGCAGTGCAAAATTTGTAATCAAACCAAATTGCCAAATTAATTTACAACTCCTAATACATGCATTTAAGCAAAAAAATTAAAATACCCCTCCATAGGTGGACAACCCCTTTAAGCTCCATCCAAATGAGCAAAAAATATATATAAATTACACTTCCATTAAATAGTATCCCATATCATTTCAGCACAATAGAGTGAAAAATCCCATAAAATTTGGGATGGTCAAGAGGTATAAATAAAAATAACAAAATCTGTATTATTGGTCTACATATTTTAATTTTTAAATTCATTTTTTTGTTACTTTTAAATTGTTAAAATATATTGTTGAAAAAGCATAGAAATTAATATAAATGATAAAAAAATCATTATTACGTACTATATTAATATATTCTGAGATGGAGATTTTTTTTGGGGGGGTGGAGGGGGGGTAATTCATATTGCTGTATTTAGTCATCTCAAAATATTGTTTTATCATTATTATTATTAATATAATTTGGGGGATAATTATTTTACGTTGAATGTGCAAGCTGAATTTTAATTATTTAAACAATTTTAATAATATTATGAAAAAAATATTTCACCTTCTTAGAGTTAAAAAAAATGAAATAAAATTCCAATTTGCCCAAATTTAATACACAAATTACACTTAAATGCATAGATGTAAAACCAAATATCGTACTATTATATATACTAGTTTTTAGCAAAATCTATGTTACTTTGCAAAAATATTTGAATTTTTTTTTCCCCAAATAGAAAAAAAAATTTCAAAATCAAATGATTGGTTCAATTTTTTTTTTATTATCTACACAGAATCGCTGCCTTATTTAATTACCAGGGACATTAAGATTAAAGTCAATTTCACACTGACACATTTCAGGTCTTTATTTCCATCCATTCTTATTTTTTTTTTTTTTATTCCAAACATTTTCATATAGATTTTTTTTAAATTAGAAAGTAAGAAAACAATATTTTAATCCATTTTTTCTGTTCTAGTGAGATGCATTCACAGTTTTGTTAATGAATTAATAAAAAAAAAACAAAAAAAATTAGGAAATTCAGACCTAAAACGCGTTGGTTAATAAGTGAATGAATGTTAGAAAGACCTCAAATATTTTTATTGTGACATACCTCCAACGTTTGATGGTTTATTAAAGGGTTGAGGCTGAATCCTCTTGAACATTGATTGATTCAGTAAAAATAAAAATGTAAAAAAAAAATAATTAACAAATATTCCGCTTTGCGCTTCACTGTAAAACGCATTTTTGGAATGAGAGGATTTCATTTTTATGCATTTTTTTCTTGTACAATCCGTTCTATCTATGGAAGGAAAAAAAAAAAGAAAAGCACAATCTTGTTACGTACCTTCTGCGTCCTTCTTTTCAACCAGGAGAACGAGCTTCAATCTGCCTGGTGCAGAATGTTTGATTTCTCAAAGTTGGTGTGTCTTACCTCCAAAGGAGGTGCTAGCATACGAGAATGGACTCACACACAATACCGGTCAACGTCACACATACACACATTGAAGCAAATCTATTTCTGTGAATAATAGACAAACAGGGTTATCTGTAATGGTACTGTACATAGTTTATGTTACTGGTTAAGATCTTGTTATATTATAATAAATATATTTATAGATCTAGACTGACGTCCCATTGTTTCCTTTATTTCCAAGCTGATCCTTGTCTAAGTTGCTTGTTTTTCGTGAGATTTTTTTCTCTCTTACTAAACAGTGCCCTCGTTGTCCCCAAGCTATGTTCCGTATCGCAGCTCAACTTCATTCCTCTTGATGCTCTGAGTTTAACAGTCTTTAGTGATTAGCGAGCACTACCATGCTCGGATGCTTGATACTCGTAACTAGTGATGAGTGAGCACTGCCATGCTCGGGTGCTTGGTACTCGTAACTAGTGATGAGCGAGCACTACAATGCTCGGGTGCTCAATACTCGTAACCAGTGATGAGCGAGCACTACAATGCTCGGGTGTTCTGTACTAATAACTAGTGATGAGTGAGCACTACCATGCTCAGGTGCTCGGTATCTGTAACTAGTGATGATCAAGCACTACCATGCTCGGTTGCTTGGTACTCATAACTAGTGATGAGCAAGCACTACCATGCTTGGGTGCTCAATACTCGTAACCAGTGATGAGCGAGCACTACCATGCTTGGTACTAGTAACTAGTGATGAGCGAGCACTACCATGCTCAGGTGCTCAGTACTCGTAACTAGTGATGAGCGAGCACTACCATGCTTGGTACTCATAACTAGTGATGAGCGAGCACTACCATGCTCGGTACTGGTAACTAGTGATGAGCGAGCACTACCATGCTCAGGTGCTCTGTACTCGTAACTAGTGATGAGTGAGCACTACAATGCTCGGGTGCTCAGTACTGGTAACTAGTGATGAGTGGGCACTACCATGCTCAGGTGCTCAGTACTCGTAACTAGTGATGAGCGAGCACTACCATGCTCAGCTGCTCAGTACTCGTAACTAGTGATGAGCGGGCACTACCATGCTCGGGTGCTCAGTACTCGTAACTAGTGATGAGTGAGCACTACCATGCTCAGCTGCTCTGTACTCGTAACTAGTGATGAGTGGGCACTACCATGCTCAGGTGCTCAGTACTCGTAACTAGTGATGAGCGAGCACTACCATGCTTGGTACTCATAACTAGTGATGAGCGAGCACTACCATGCTCGGTACTGGTAACTAGTGATGAGCGAGCACTACCATGCTCAGGTGCTCTGTACTCGTAACTAGTGATGAGTGAGCACTACAATGCTCGGGTGCTCAGTACTGGTAACTAGTGATGAGTGGGCACTACCATGCTCAGGTGCTCAGTACTCGTAACTAGTGATGAGCGAGCACTACCATGCTCAGGTGCTCAGTACTCGTAACTAGTGATGAGTGAGCACTACCATGCTCAGCTGCTCAGTACTCGTAACTAGTGATGAGCGGGCACTACCATGCTCGGGTGCTCAGTACTCGTAACTAGTGATGAGTGAGCACTACCATGCTCAGCTGCTCTGTACTCGTAACTAGTGATGAGTGGGCACTACCATGCTCAGGTGCTCAGTACTCGTAACTAGTGATGAGTGGGCACTACCATGCTCAGGTGCTCAGTACTCGTAACTAGTGATGAGTGGGCACTACCATGCTCAGGTGCTCAGTACTCGTAACTAGTGATGAGCGAGCACTACCATGCTTGGTACTAGTAACTAGTGATGAGTGAACACTACCATGCTTGAGAATCTCAGATGCTCAGACACGCTCAATTGCAGTAATCAGTATAATGAAACTCAATAATTGACCAGTTTGGCTCTCCGTTCAGATACAGCCAGCTGTAAACAGAGCATTACCGGAGGAGGGAGAGTTTTCTGGGGGGAGTTTTGGGGACACTGCATTTGAAAATGTTGTTTTTCCCAAAGAGATAGCCATTCGGAGCCTGCAAGTGGCTCTCACCCAGTGCCTGCTCGCATCATTCAGTGAACTGAGCCGATACATCCGAGCACTCGCGATACTCTGCTGAGCACCGCGAATACCCAAGCACCCTGTTGCTCGATCGAGTACCAAGTAGAGCCGAATTCATGCAAGGGGGAATCCCCGTAGACTTATATGGGGGCTGGATTTCGGACTGGATGCAGATTTAAAAAAAAAAAAAAGAGAGAGAGAAGAGGGTCCCGCCGGTCCCGTTATATGCGAGTGCGTCCATTTCTAGTTATTACCATCAGAAATGCAGATCCAAAGACAAATACAGTATATCTATATGCAATTCAAAGGAGACATTCCTACTCATAATAGGGTTATGAATAACAACGTTTCCCTTGAAATTAATCAACTTATACTGTATTTGTCTTTGGGACAGTATTTATAATTGAACCACATTACCTTGGGAGACAAGCGGAGGAAAATAAAACCTGTAGCAGCATTTTTATTTATTTTTCTTCACCGTTTCACTATACTTGAATTTTTTTCTTCATTTTCCAATACATGATAAACTGAATGGTGTAAGACAAAACTACAACTCATCCTGCAAAAAATATATATTTCCCTCATTCTGCTGTGTGGAGGGAAAAGAACCCCCTGAAAAATTACCTAATTACCTAGTCATAAAAGGATTTAATATAGAGGGATAGCTACAGTGGGTATGGAAAGTATTCAGACCGCTTTACATTTTTCATTTTTTTTGTTTCATTGCAGCCATTTGGTAAAGTCAAAAAAGTTCATTTTTTTCTCATTAATGCACACTCTGTACCTCATCTTGACAGAAAAAAAACAAATGTAGAAATTTTTGCAAATTTATTAAACAAGAAAAACTAAAATATCACTTGGTCATAAGTATTCAGACCCTTTGCTCAGTATTGAGTAGAAGCACCCTCCCTTTTAAGCTAGTACAGCCATGAGTCTTCTTGGGAATGATGCAACAAATTTTCCACACCTGGATTTGGGGATCCTCGGCCATTCTTCCTTGCAGATACTCTCCAGTTCTGTCAGGTTGGGTGGTGAACGTTGGTGGATGCCATTTTCTGGTCTCTCCAGAGATGCTCAATTGGGTTTAGGTCAGGGCTCTGCCTGGGCCAGTCAAAAATGGTCACAGAACTGTTCTAAAGCCGCTCCTTTGTTATTATAGCTGTGTGCTTAAAGTCATTGTTTTGTTGGTAGGTGAAACTTCGGCCAAGTCTGAGGTCCAGAGCACTCTGGAAGAGGTTTTCTTCCAGGATCTCTGTACTTGGCCGTATTCATCTTTTTTCAATTGCAACCAGTCGTCCTGTCCCTGCATCTGAAAACGCTCCCATAGCATGATGCTGCCACCACCATGTTTCACTGTTGGGATTGTATTGTTCAGGTGATGAGCAGTGCCTGGTTTTCTCCACACATACCACTTAGAATTATCACCAAAAAGTTCTATCTTCGTCTCATCAGACCAGAGAATCTTATTTCTACATGTGGTTTTTTTTTTTTTTAAATTATATTTTTTATTTATATTCAAAAGCAAACAAATCATTACATAGAACAAATAATATTAATAATATCAACAAAATTATCAGCAAAATGACAAGAAAATGGTATATCGCTCCATTTACAATTCAGTAATACAACATCTAATCAATGTTCACAGTGTTCACAGTAAGACTCAGAATCTTTAATACCTCACGGAAACCCTTATAACTAGCTATATGAATGAATTTGCAACCATCCTGTTAAACTCTCCTACTCCCCCCCCCGAAACCCCCACTACTCAAACCCACTCCCACCTAGTCACCTTCAACCCCCACCTCCAATCCTCCGAGTGTACCACCTAACTTCTCAGAGTGATACCACGCCGTCTCCTTAAATGGTGACATTAAGCGTTCTATTTCCTCCGAATTGAAGTAGGTTATAATAAACTCCCTCCACTTTTGAAGTGACTGCCCAATCGTCCCGACTTCCTTCCAGCATCAAGGCTCTCTAACTCCATCAGCCGTTTTATATGGATTATTACTTCTTCGAACGAGGGTACTTTTGACTCCAACCAATATTTCAGTATCATCCTCTTTGTTGCAAGTATGATTACATGTAGTAGTGAAGGGGGATGTTCACTCCTCCTCCCCTCGACGCTCACCCCCTCCCACGCATGGAACAGAACCAGAGTAGGGGAGAGAAGGAGTTTGATGTCCCAGACTTTAGCCACACACTTTGATACTTGGGCCCACAGTGGCTCAAGGTGGGGACACAGCCACAATCCATGGTAGAGATCCGTTGCTTCTAAATTGCATTTCGGACAATGAGTAATCCTCTCAGGATTCTCACGCTTTCTGGGCAAATTGAATGCATAGATCGCCTGATGCATCACTTTATACTGAGTCTCCCGCCACTGTTCATTCAGTATTGCCTTTCGTAGGGCCCTCCACCACTCCCTGATCTTTGTTCCAATGTCGGGGGCCCCTTGTTGCTTTTCCCATGGCTTAAAGAAACTCTCTGGCTGATAGCCAGTCAACTGGTTTCGCATTGCCCCATATAGAGATGAAATTGAGGAGGACGTTTGTGCCAACTTGACCAGGCCGTCAAATGTATTAAGTGACACCTCTGACGATATGTCTTGCAATTGAGCCATAACCTTATGCTTCACCTGATCATACTGGATTATTTGGTTCGGATTCAACCCATAATTGTCTACCAATTCTTTCCTCCCCAACCATCTTGGCTCAGAAGGATGAAAAAGATGGGAGACCCTTGGTATACCTTTCCGCCTCCATTCTTCAAATAGATTATTGCTAATTCCCTGGCTGAACCCTGGATTATCCCATAGGGGTAGATATTTAGAAATTTTATATGCCAACTTGTAATGCTTCCTCACTGCCCTCCAGGCTGCTATTGTATCCTTAAACAGAGAAGACTGCTTAATTTGTTGGGGTAGATTAGCTTGACTGGTGTGAAGAAGGGCCTTCAAATCCCAACATGTGTTTTTTTGCAAACTCTATGCAGGCTTTCATGTCTTGCACTGAGGAGAGGCTTCCAGCGGGCCACTCTGCCATAAAGGCCCGACTGGTGGAGGCTGCAGTGATAGTTGACTTTGTGGAACTTTCTCCCATCTTCCTACCGCATCTTAGGAGCTCATCCACAGTGACCTTTACCTCTCTCAGCAAGGCTCTTCTCTCACGATTGCTCAGTTTGTCTGGATGGACAGGTCTAGGAAGAGTTCTGGAGTTCCCAAACTTCTTCCATTTAAGGGTTATGGAGGCCACTTTGCTCTTAGGAACCTTGAGTACTGCAGATATTCTTTTGTAACCTTGGCCAGACCTGTGCCTTGCCACAATTCTGTCTCTGAGCTCCTTGGGCAGTTCCTTTGACCTCATGATTCTCATTTGGTCTGACATGCACTGTGAGCTGTGAGTTCTTATATAGAAGGTGTGCGCCTTTCCAAATCAAGTCCTATCAGTGTAATTAAACACAGCTGGACTCCAATGAAGAAGTAGAACCATTTCAAGGAGGATCACAAGGAAATGGAGAGCATGGGACTTAAATATGAGTGTCTGAGCAAAGGGTCTGAATACTTATGACCATGTGATATTTCAGTTTTTCTTGTTTAATAAATCTGAAAAAATGTCTACATTTCTGGGGGGGGGTTTCTGTCAAGATGGGGTCCAGAGTGCTCATTAATGAGAAAAAAAATGAACTTTTTTGAATTTACCAAATATCTGAAATGAAACAAAGAGTGAAAAATTTAAAGAGGTCTGAATACTTTCCGCACCTACTGTATAGAGGGTGAAGCAGTAGCAGTCACACAGAGGTGCCTTATGAGGCCAAAATATCTAAAAGAAAACAAAACAAAAAACACCAAAAACCCAAAACATCAATATTATTGGCACATGATAGAGGGGGCGGCTGGTACAGATTATAGATTGAGCTCTCTACTTGAGTCAATATGTATTTATTTTCAGTACTATTCAGTCATCTGATAATCCAGAAAATGTGATAATCCAGCATATTTTTCTAGCAAAGACATACAAAGAAATATGTAGCTTCACCAGCTAAGGGGTTGAATGAAGAACAAAGAACAGAAGCAAAGTTTCTGATTATAACAAAAGATTTAGGCTTGTAAAGAGCTCATCAAAAATGAGTACATCCCCTATGAAAATAAGACCTTAATATCTCTCTGAACACAAGAACAATTTTCACTTTTCACAAGATTGCTGTGAAGATCTGAGGTCGTATTAATCATCTAGGTAGGTTTAACGATGCAACTATTTTTATTCTTCCATCCAGTGTCTTACAGCACATGGCCAAAACAAGATGCCCCCAGTCCACAAGATACCAAACCGGGACTGTCCCCTTACCAGGCGATACCCACTGTCTCCCAACTTTTGGTTGGACCACAGCTTTCATATCTCCCACCGTTAAACGGGTACCACGACCATAACAAGTGCATACAGATCCAACCAGCAATAACTCCCATCCCCTTGTCCGCCGCCCCCTCTGATCAAGCCCAGCCCACGAGAACACCCACACCTAATGTTAACTGTGCATTGTTGAAGGTAGTTTCATGAGGTCGAGCCCTTCACCTGGGACAGTATATGAGTTCCCTCACTGTGTGTTGTCTGAGTAGTGTTCTGTCCAGAGGGAAGGAGTGCAAGTGTTCAGTAGGATGAGCCCTGGTAAGTACGGTCTTTCTCAAAACAGCCAGTGTAGTGAACGAGAGCGGACACTGACCCTCGCTTCTCCACTAGGTCTACTATGACAATACACAACGGATCTAGTGGCTGGGAGAACAAAGGCTTAATTGGGGCTCCTGAGGCACAAGAATAATGGAATGATTGCTTTACTTTAATTACCAATCTTGTGCCTGGCCTTCTGTGTACATAATATCC
Source organism: Anomaloglossus baeobatrachus (assembly GCF_048569485.1). Lineage (NCBI taxonomy): Eukaryota > Metazoa > Chordata > Amphibia > Anura > Aromobatidae > Anomaloglossus > Anomaloglossus baeobatrachus. The sequence goes on from NC_134355.1 coordinate 647,585,331, forward strand.
AACCAAGACATCTCATGGCTCTGGGGCCTGGATGAGCATGGTATGTATACGTGTGAACTGTGTCTCCCATGATGTCCCTCCCAATCCATTAACATTTTATTGTGCACCTTAAACTGACAAGCAAGAAAATATCTAATAAAATACAATGAGATTGACGTAACCAGCACTCCGTGGTGAAACAGGCTGCATCCTTTAGAGACGTGGACTATGTCCATTGGTCCAACAGTTTTTAGTCATCAGCCAGCTCCTCATAATTGCATTTCAAAGAACATTTTTTTAACCCAGAAGATGAAAGTAAGGTTAATAATATAACGTCCATTACAAAATCTTCATTTTTAGTCAAATCAGTTGATTAAAAAATGAATACACCTTATAGCAAAAATTTAAACATCTAGTATTTTGTAAACCATTAACAATTTTTTTTAAACTAACTGTAATTAAAGTTTAACAAAGCTAAAGTACCACTCCAGCGTTTATTTAGTTGTTGTTTTTGTAGCAGTGGAGTGGTGCTTTAAATGTAAGCCCCCTAATATTATACTTACCTTCAGGTGTCTTCACCTTTTTTTTTTTTTTTTAGCTTTGCTTCGATCCTGCGGCACTATCTTGTGACAGTAATTACTGATTGACCAGAAGTCTCAGAAGTTACTTCACAAGTGCTCCATACAACTCTATGAGAGCCAGAACGAGGCTCTCATAGACTTGCATTGAGTTGTGACCTCTGGCGCGCTCCATGAAACAATGGAGCTGCCGGGAGGTCACAAATCACCAGAGATCGACTGGAGCGATGCTGGAAAAAGATGAAGCCACCGGAACTGGAGTTTAAGACAGGGGACGGAGGCTTTCCATTATGTTATAACAGGTCTGTTGAGCAGTGCTAGGCCCTGACCCGCCATAAGGATCCAGTTCTATTTAGGAAAGTATCTGGCGCTGGCATAAAAACGAAAAAAAAAAAGTTAAATATTTGCACAACTACGTACAAATTTTTGTGAACACTAAAAAAAGTTACTTATTTGCCAATTTTCTGTAATTTAAAAACTCCCCCCTTCCCAATGATTGTGTGTTAGGGGGCAGAGGCGGGTCGGTGCTGAGTTCAATCCTTCGCTGATCATTACATCTACCCTCCACTACGAAATGCTTTCAGGTTCAGCAGTTATTCACTCAAGGCTGATTTATATGTACTGTGACATTTTTGAAGATCATCCAGATAACAGCTTCTCCACAGTCCACAGTTCTCCGCCCCAAACTTTATACAGTGTGTCCACCCATATCCTGTCCACCGCCATTAACTTGAGAACGGCGGCAGCTATAGGCATAGAAGTGGTGTCTAGGTATAGTAAAGTAGTCATGTGCTACGCAATGAAACCACCTGTAGCACCACCTGGTGGAAAACAACAGAGTTAGCATTTTTATCTCGGAACGAGATAGAGAAAAAGTGAATTACAAAGTTGTAGGGCATCATCAATTCAATAGGAATTGACACCTTGCATACAGAAATGCTATGATTAGAACGTGTAAAACTCACAAGGCTGCGGACGTGAAGCGATACCTCATGGAGACCTTCCTACAAGTCATTGGGTATGGTGGCTGCATGGAGTGGCCTCCACGCTCACCTGACCTGACCCCATTGGACTTCTTTCTGTGAGGTCACATCAAACAGCAGGTGTATGCGACCCCTCCACCAACATTGCAGGACCTACGACGACGTATCACAGATGCTTGTGCAAACGTGTCACCTACCATATTGCACAACGTGCAGCAAGATACAGTATGCTGTGCAGAGTCCAGATGTGCATTGCAGCTGACGGGGGCCACTAATGAGCGCCATATGCGTGACCAGCATTCAATGTTTTGGGGGGGGGGTCATGGGTTTCATATCATAGCATTCCTGTATGCAAGGTGTCGATTCGTATTGAATTGATGATGCCCTACAACTTTGTAATTCACTTTTTTTCTCTATTTCGTTTTCGTGATAAAAATGCTAACTCCGTTGTTTTCCACCAGGTGGCGCTATAGGTGGTTTCATTGTGTAACGCATGGCTACTTTACTATACCTAGACGCCACTTCTATGCCTATAGCTCTCCGCCGTTCTCAAGTTAATGGCGGTGGACAGGATATGGCGTGGGAATGGGGAGGCGAGGCTGGGGACTTGTGAAATGAGCAACAGCCTCTTACTGAGGCCACAGTGCACAGAGCAGAGCAGACAGGGCATGTCATCATCAGCATTATGTATGGAAATACAACCTAAATACAAGTGGAAGGGGATGAACCCCAGAACTCACAGCGACACAACGGTCCGTCTTTTCCTGTAGGCATAAATCACTTTTTGCAACAGCAATTCCTTCCCTTACGGTAATTATGTATTGACTGTAGTGCTGCCTTTCTTTCCAATAAGAGGTTTTTCAGCCGCTGCAGATTGAATTGTACATCATCATACCTCATATGTAGCAAAACCTTATAATACGCACCTCAGCTGCTGCAGACCTTAGAAACACACCCATCAGCTGCCGCAGAACCTCATAATAAACACCTCAGCTGCTGCAGAATCTTGTAACACACAACTCAGCTGCTGCAGAATCTTGTAACTCACGTCAGCTGCTGCAGAACCTTGCAACTCACGTCAGCTGCTGCAGAACTTCACAAAACACACCCATCTGCTGCTGCAGGACCTTGTAACACACACCTCAGCTGCTGCAGAACCTCGTAACACACACACACCTCAAATGCTGCAAAATTTTGTAACACACTTCAGCTGCCGCAGAACCTTGTAACACACCTAACCTGCTGCAGAACCTCATAACACACACCTCAGCTGCCGCAGAACCTTGTAACACACCTAACCTGCTGCAGAACCTCATAACACACACCTCAGCTGCCGCAGAACCTTGTAACACACCTAACCTGCTGCAGAACCTCGTAACACACACCTCAGCTGCTGTAAAACCTTGTAACAAAAACCTCATAATAAACACCTCAGCTGCTACAGAACCTTGTAACACAAACCTCAGTTGCTGCAGAACTTTGTAACACCACACCTCAGCTGCTGCAGAACCTCATAATAAATGCCTCTATTGTTGCAGAACCTTGTAACACAAACCTCAGCTGCTGCAAAACCTCATAATAAACACATCAGCTGCTATAAAAGCTCATCATACACACCTGAGCTGCTGCAGAACCTCACAATGCACACCTCAGCTGGTGCAGAAGCTCATCATACACTCATCTGCTGCAAACCTTGGCTTTTGTAGACTAATATACTGTACTGTACATTTAGATACTGGGTGTGATAGCAGTGTGGATACCGTCGCTCTCGGCACCTCTTCCGGTATTTGTCGGCTTCATTACCCGGCACTGTGACCTCTTATTAATTTTAAGAATCACAGTAACATCTCACTGGCCGCACCTCCATCACTCATCCTGTCACATTACAGTCATGTCGTTTGCATGCCATGAAATGGAGACAGGAGATTCTCCCAGGAATCCTCTGCGGAGAATAAATAAAGAAGAAAATGAAACAGGTGAAGAACAATAATTGCAACTATTTGCAATAAAAATGATTGATGTTGCTTTTAATATTTTTTTGTGTGCTTTTTAGATAAATGTTATTGCATTAAGCATTTTTTTAATATCCTTATTACAGTCTGACACAAAGCTCCAGATACCTATAAATGTACAATGCTGGCCTCCTGCAGTCACCACTAGAGGGAGCTAAGCACTTCCATTGTTATTGTTTTCAATTTAAGTAACCTTCTCGGCTCCCCCTAGTGGTGGCAGCAATCTACCAACATGGTCTGTATCTAACGATTTCTCCAAATGCCACTTTCCTATAATAAAATATAAAAAATGTTTTATGCATCCACATCTTCTAGTGATATTTGATATTCTTTATGTAGCTACACAAGAGTTTTTCATACTCCTATGGTGGATATTAGATTGAGAGTTCTTGGGATCTGTTAGGTGCATCTGGTGAGGTGGATTCACAAAGCCACAAGTCAGAGTGAGTCCACTCACAAACATATGACAAAATATGACAAACGCATATGTTGAATGGCAAACACGTCAGGCAAGACACATTGGTAGCCACAGAATCGGGAGGGCAGACTAAAAGGAAAACTTAAGGCCTGAAACAATAGAAGCCACAGCAGACTTAAAGGGGCTTTACACGCAACGACATCGCTAACAAGATGTCATTGGAGTCACGGAATGTGTGACGCACATCCGGCCTCGTTAGCGACATTGTTGCGTGTGAAACATACGAATGACCGCTAACGATCAAAATTACTCACCTAATCATTGATCGTTGACATGTTATTCTAATCCCAAATATCGTTGCTGTTGCAGGACGCAGGTTGTTCGTCGTTCCTGAGGCAGCACACATCGCTACGTGTGACACCCCAGGAACGAGGAACAACACCTTACCTGCTTCCTCCGGCAACGAGGCTTTCTTTCGGCTGCTCTCCACCCCTCCGCTTCTATTGGACGGCTGCCATGTGACGTCGCACAAACCGCAGCCTTAGAAGGAGGCGGTTCGTTAGGCAGGTAAGTCCGTGTGACGGGTCCTAGCGATGTTATGCGCCATGGGCAGTGATTTGCCCGTGATGCACACCCGACGGGGGAAGGTGCTTTTCACTTTGCGTGTAAAGCAGTCTTTAGGACAATGAGAACAAGCTCTAATTTTAGTTTGTAATTAAGGGGTTAAGCATCAGCAGATAATATGTAATGTGAACAAACTCAGAGAAGTAGTTTGAGACACTTACACCAAATGGGTTAACCAGCAAATAGATATGTGCTTATTACATGCTAAAAAGCAGTTTGAGCCGCTTACAGCAAACGATTTGTTAACCAGTAGATCTTGTAGAAAACATATGAGTCTGAGGCAAAGATGTTAACTGAAGATACTGCATTGTGCCAAACTCAAAACAGCAACTGAACACATTACAGAGTCAACACTCAGACACAGTTGTAAATCTAATTGGACCTCAAAAGTCTTTGGGATATCATGTCACTGAATAGGGTGTAACCACTTGTAAGGCCCAATGTGGAGCACAACAAAGGGCAACAGTCACAGAGGAAGGGAGCGGCGCTCGGCCAAGAAGTCAAGACAGGTACATAATCATTAGAGATGGGCAAATAGACAAATATTTGGGTTCGGATTCTTTGTGCCAAATAATTTCTATTAGTCATGTATTTGTACCGAATAACGAATCTAATGCAAATTAATGGGAAACGCAAATAATTTTCTGGAGAACCTTGGAAGTAGGTCTGGGAGAGATGTAAAAATGCTGTAATGGATGGGAAAGTGCTGAAACTGAATGGGAACAGCATGGCTGCCTGGATGCATTTCTGACTCACAGTTGGTTTCAGACAGAGTATTACGGGGATTAAAGCAGGAGAATTATACTTACAGAGTTTCCCGGTGGCTGGCACACTGCTTCCTGGTTCTATCTTTAAAGTTCATGAATATGCACTGCTTCCTCCGCCTAGACTCTGTAACAGTGTCTGTGTTTGGTTGCAGTTCTGCTTTCCCTCCCCACCCTCTTTGCAGGCGTCTGTGATTGGTTCCCTTGATACCCAGCACAGATAAAGCAGACGGCTACAGGCTGCAGCACCCAGCTGTGTGCGTTATCTTAGCTGTGTGTCAAAATGCGGCTTTTTTTTATTTCAATAATTTAAATAATTAAAAAAAAACGATGTGCGGTCCCACCAATTTTGAAACCCAGCTAAGATAAAGTGGACAGCTGGGGGCTGGTAATCTCAGGCTGTGGAGGCCCATATTTATGGCATTCTCCCCAGCCTAAAAATAGAAACCTGCAGCTGCCCCAAACTTAGCACAACTGTCGTGGGCGGGGAAGGACGCCGCTTCGCTCGCTAACGCTTGGGTCCGGCGCTACTGCGATGGCTGCTCGGTGGCTCGAGCGGTGGGCCGGATCCGGGGACTTGAGCGGCGCTCCTCGCCCGTGAGTGAAAGGGGGTGTTTGGTTTGGGGATTTAGTCGTGACGCCACCCACGGGTTGTGGTGAGGTTGGGGCACCACCGCTGCTGGTGACGGGGATCCCGGGAGCGATGGCAGGAAGCAGCTGGGATGTTGTTTTCCCCTCCGTGGTTAGGGGTTGGTTGTCCCGGGGCCCGGTGTGGTGACGGGGAGGCAGGGTTGGCGAGTTGCAAGGTCGCCTGGACTGCGCAGCGCGGTGCCGGATGGCACGGTTGTACTCACTCAGCCACATATGTACGCAAAGTCTCTGGTAAACCAAACGGCTGGATGGACGGGTCCCGCAGCCGGCTGCTGTAGCTTCTCCCGGACGGTTGGTGGTGGCTGCCTTTCCCTGCACCTTTGTGTATGTTTGATCCCGATGGATTCCCACCGGTAACCCGCTCCCCAACGTATATATGCGCCGGAGGAGCCCTTTTGCCCGCAGGCTCTGGCCCTTGGAACTCTAGCTATGGCGGTAGCTGTATTTCCTTCTGCTGGTTGGACGGTTGCCTTCAATCGGGTCTTGGCTGTTAGGAAACCCCTGGGGTTCCGGTCACTGATGGATTTGACCTCTAATGGCGACTCCAAGCCTAGTCGGGGTCCGTAGGCCCTGCCTGTGTGTGCTGGCTTCACTTGGCTCCCCGGTTCGGTAGCGGCGGGCCACCGCCCGTCCCTGGTCCTACAGTTCCGCGTTGATTTGCCTCTCCTGCAGACAGCCACCACCGTCTGCCAACCTTGCTCTTAGTGCCTGGGCCACACACCCGGACACGGTCAGTTTGCTCCTCACTCCTTCACTTCCCTAACGGAACTCCTTCCTTTTCCCGCCTCCAGGACTGTGAACTCCTCAGTGGGTGGGGCCAACTGCCTGGCTCCACCCCACCTGGTGTGGACATCAGCCCCTGGAGGGAGGCAACAAGGATTTTGTGTCTGGCTGATGTGCCTGTCTCGGGGTGGGGGTGTATGTTGCAGTACCTGTGACGACCTGGCTAGTCCAGGGCGCCACACAACCATTATATGAGCCAAGTCAGATGTTTTACCTGGCTCATCCTAATTGCCCTGGAGCGGTGGCAATAGGGGCAATATAAGGAGTTAATGACAGCTGTGATTTATCAAAAAAAAGAAATCACAGCAGTCATCAGGGTCTGAATTAGTAATTGGGAGTGGTTTATGACCCCCACATTACTAACCCTGTAAGTCATCTGAGATGGCAGTGCAAGGCCACATTAGAAAATTAGACTGCTCACTGTGGCGCATTGCGTATTTGATGCTTTTGTTTGCCAGGAAACAATAGAGAAGGGTGTTCAAATGCCGCGCCAACAGATCACTCGTTCAGATGATGAAGATCAATGTCACTTTATTTGCATATGGGTCTACGCGTTTCAGGAGCACCTGCTCCCTTCCTCAGGACCGTCATGTTAAAAATAACATCAAATTTGTATTTTTGGGATGTGCGATCCATGTCTTTTTCTTCATAGCACAGGTGATTTTAATCAGCAGGAGACTGCAAGAGGGGTCAGCCTTCTTTTTGCTCCCAGTTCACATATGGGAGCCAGTGGGAGGTGAGTGCACAGCTCCTCTCACTGTGTGCTGGTGCTGTGTGGTGGCTGCTGTTGTGGTGGTGTGGTGTCGGTGGGGCGGCGCGGCCTGGAGCCTTGGGGGCTTTGCCTTGCAGCATGGGTGCTGTGAGGCACCAGGTCGCCCGCCTTGCTGGCGCTTTGTTACTGCGGCGGTGATCAGTGCACGGTGCCACACAAAAAGGTCAGGTTAGGGACCCACTCAAGAGGTTTGCCGTGACGTGGCAGTGGGCTTAATACAATCTGATCAGAATGGTAACAAAAGAACCTCATGTTCTATTTAATTTTTTGCCTAGCGGCTTTAGATCATTGTATTTTTGGGATGTGCGATCCATGTCTTTTTCTTCATAGTATGGTAAAAACATCTTGGAGAAATGATCCACTGTGACCCCATTAATAGTGAACCCTTGCACGCTCAGGAAGATGTGTTACAAAGTCCATAGAAGTTTCAGACGAAGGATCTTGTGTTATAGGGAAAGGCTGGAGAGCATCAAAAGGCACTTGACAAGAAGATACTGCCCATACTGATAGAAAGAAACTATGAGTTCTTTTGATGTCTTGTCTCCATTAAGGTTATCAGTAGACATGAGAATGGAGTTTAGCAGTTTATTTAACTCCAGGGGAGTTGGAGAAGAGCAAATTTTGGTGACGTGACTAAAGAACGTTAGTAAGGTTGAACATTAGAGTAAGAGATTGCAGCAAGAATATGTTCTGGTTCAAGTACATGAGATGGTGTATCTTTGGAGGTTTCGCAAGGATCAAAGGACCTTGATAGGGCGTCAGTCCTGCAGTTTTTTTTGGGCTGGATGGTAGGTGAGGATGAAGTTAAAATGTGAGAAGAAAAGGAGGCAACAAGTTTGGCAGGGGTTCAGCCTATGGGCTGACTGAAGATATTCCAGATATTTTTAGACAGAATATATGATCAATACATGTATATATCATCTTTTGCTATTCTTGAAGAGCTAAATTTATAGTTAAGAGTTCTTGGTCATCAATGGAACAATTATATTCTACTGGAGAACATTTCTTGGAAAATAATCTACAGAGAAGATTTATAGTTCTAGAGAAACTGTGGAAGAGAACCTCTGCTCGGGTCCGGCTGCTGCTGCTCAGTGGTGGCTCGAGCGGTGGGCCGGATCCCGGGGGTTCTCGAGCGGCACTCCTCGCCCGTGAGTGAAAGGGGATTGCGTTTTGGGATATAGTCTATTGTCCATGACGCCACCCACGGTTGTGGTGATTTGTTAACACCACCGCTGCTCGGTGTGGGGATCCCGGGAGTGATGGTGTGAAGCAGCAAGTTGTTGTGTTGCCCCTCCGTGGGTAGGGGTTGGTGATCCCGGGGCCCGGTGATGAGGTGAAAGATGCAGGGCTTGGTGGGCGCAGGGACGCGGGGGCAGCGCTGTGCCTTGCGGCACTGTGGTACTCACTCAGTCTGAGACGTTGACACAGTTCTCTGTAAAACACACGGCTGGAAAGACGGTTCCCATGGACGGCTGCACTTGCTTTCCCCAGTAGGTGACGGTGATGTCCCTTTTCCTGCACCTAATGTTGTTGATGGTCTCGATGGGTTCCCACCGGTAACCCGCTCCCCGGCTTCAAGCTGGACCGGAGGAGCTCTACTCATTGCCCGCAGGCGCTGGCCCTTAGGAACTGGTGCCCTGGCGGTGGCGGTGTCTCTACTGTAATGGTTGGGCTGTTGCCGTCAATCGGGACTTGGTTGTTGGGAGACAGACGTCCCCTTCACTGACGGATTTGGCAAATTATGGCGACTCCTAGCCTTGCCGGGGTCCGAGAGGCCCCTGCCCTGGTGCTGACTGTCCTTTGCACACTGCTCCAGACCGCCGGGTCACCACCCATCCGCGGTCCTTCCAGGAACTCCCGAGCAGTCACCCCTGCGGACAATCATTGCCGTCTGCTGACCTTGCTGTCTCAGTCCGGGGCACACACCCGGACCAACTTCAGGCTTTTCTACTCTCACTTTTACTCCTTTTCTCCAGTTTTCTCCTTTGCTCCTCTACCACTTCACTTCCTTCTACTTTCACTTGACTACTTGTTTACTCCTCCACCTCCTAAACTGATCTGCCTGGTTCTCCCGCCTCCAGGGCTGTGAACTCCTCGGTGGGCGGAGCCAACCGCCTGGCCCACCCCCTGGTGTGAACATCAGCCCCTGGAGGAAGGCAACAAGGATTTTGGGTTAGCTTTGGTGTTCCTAACTGGGGTGTAGGGTGTGGTGGTGTGATGACCTGTGACCCCTGGCTTGCCCAGGGCGTCACACATCTATTTCAAGGAAAGATGGTCTGTCTACATTTTTTATGGTGTAGGACAGGAGAAGAGTAAAACCTAAATTTAAGTACTTTACAGCCTTGAACAGCGCAATCTGACCAGTTTCGAGAAGTAGTACCCTTCCAAAATAGGGCCATAAGAGGAGCAACCACTTGAGAGTAGTCATTAATGAACTGGCCGTAATGATTTTCAAAGCAGACAATGCTTAAGGCTCTGTGCCCTCGTTGCGTATTTGCATGCAGTTACGCTACGTATTGCACTGCAGTGTAACTGCAAGCGTCCTACTTCCACAGCACAATCTATGAAGATTGTGCATAATCCATGCGCACAATGCGTTTTAGAACGCAGCGATTTGCATGCTGCCAAGACGCTACATTCTAAAAAGCAACATGTCACTTCTTTTGTGCGTTCTGGATGCTTTCTCCACTCTGTCTATGGTGAGAGGCAGCATCCAGAGTGCACAAATTCTGCAGTCAGCAAATTTTCAGAATGCAGCTTTTCAGCTGCGTTCTGAAGCGCACATGCAGTGACAAAATGCTGCGGTGCAGAGCGCACTCATGTGCGCACATACCCTTAGAGGGCTTTGGGATTCAGTAGTGGCCAATTCAAAATAGCAGAACTTTTTTTCTGGATACATTTGTACACCTCTAGATAAGATGATGTGCATGAGGCATTGGCATTAAGAGTGTTTTTAGCAGAGTCTCTTCAGAATGGAGTGACATGAAGAATCTAAGTCTGGAGAAGATTCGGATGTCATCCAGATACACTAGTATGTTCTGGTACCAGACATCACAAAAGTTCTCATTCACAAAGGGCTTGAACACAGTTCATGCACTGCATAATCTGAAAGGCACAACTACAGTTGATATTCATTGTGACCTTCTTGGGCATTGAATGCTGTCATCCATTTGTCACCCTCTGTTAATGCTGATTACATTACAGCATAAGGTCCATGTAGGTGTTACGTCCGGGTGGTGGAAACACTGGACCGTACACCGGGTTCCCCTGGTGAGGCAGCCAGACCGGTCACCCCGCCAGAGGACCTTGATGCACGGCAGCCGAAGCACTATTGGTAGCAAGACAGTCCGTATGAGAGCTGGAAAGTAGATGTCGCTGGGAACACAGAGTTCTAGACGGTAGTCCGGGTGACGAGGCTCAGGGCCCGAGGCCGGGTTGTAGGATCAGGTGGAATCCGGAACCTGCTGAGCGAGAGGACGGGTCACCAAACGGAGCCAGGGACTGGAGACTGGCGGAGCTGAAGAGGTGGTGGAACATCCGCCAAAGTCACCGTCAAGAGTACTGGAGCGGACGTGGTCAGGACTGGCTGGCGTGGCAGGACAGGCTCTGCGAGACAGACAGGGGTTAATACTGGACACAGCAATACGGGGACCTGAACTCCTAGCTTACCAAACACGTAGAACAGGCCCCGCCCACCAGAAAAGAGAATCCTAATATACCCTGTACCTGTCTATGCAATTTCCTGTTTCTAGGTGCTGGCCCTTTAAGAGAGGGTCAATGACTGCGCGCGCGCCCTAATGCGCATGCGCGAGGCCCGTGTGCCAGAAGCCAGTACAGGGAGCGATGCAGAGGAAGCAGGAGTGCCCGGCTGTGAGTCCCGCGTCGCAGAGGGGCGCCGGGAGCGGGGAGCAGGACACATGGAGGGTGCAGGCGAGGAAGAGGAAGCCGGGACCGGAGCGGTGAGCAGGGGACGCCGCCGGGAACCGGAGAGCGGGGCATGGGAACCGGGCCACGGGGACCGGAGAGCGTGACAGTACCCCCTCCCCCACGCCCCCCTCCCCGCAATCGGGACAGGAAGGCACGTATCAGAGGAATGCCAACATTCTCCCGGGGCTCCCAGGACCTATCCTCGGGACCATAACCCGCCCAGTCCACCAGGAAGAAATGGCGACCTCGCACGGTCTTCATGGCCACGATATCCCTTACCACATAGATGTCATCATCAGCGATGGGAGGAGGAGAAGTACCGACACCAGCGGAGAAGGGACCAAGGACAACAGGCTTGAGCAAGGAGACATGGAAGGAGTTGGGTATCCGCATCGTGGCCAGGAGCTGCAGCTTGTAGGAGACAGCATTAATCTTGCTGATGACTTTAAACGGCCCGATGTAACGAGGATCCAACTTGTACGATGGTAACTTCAGTCGGACATATTTGGATGCAAGCCAGACCAGATCACCTGGGGAGAAACACGGGGGATCCAGGCGCCTCTTGTCCGCATGTCTCTTCATCTGCAAGGAAGCACGCTCTAGGGAAGTCTTGACCGAGTTCCATATAGCTGAGAAGTCCCGGACCAGGGCATCTGCAGCAGGGACATCTGAAGCCGAGGATACTGGCAACGGGACAGAAGGCTGAAGTCCGTAAACGACCTGGAAGGGAGAGCTGGAGGTGGACTCGCTGATGTGCTGGTTATGGGAGAATTCAGCCCAAGGAAGGAGCGTGGACCAATCGTCGTGATGGATGTTGACGTAGTGGCGCAGGAAGGAGGTCAGGATCTGATTGACCCGTTCCACTTGGCCATTCGACTGAGGGTGGTAGGCCGAAGAAAAGTCCAAGGTTACTCCCAGATGTTTGCACAGAGCCCTCCAGAAGCGCGAGGTAAACTGAGTTCCTCTGTCGGACACAATGTGTGTAGGAAAGCCATGGAATCGGAATATGTGTTGTATGAAGGAGTCAGCGAGCTCCTGGGCAGAGGGCAGCCCGGCCATGGGAACGAAGTGAGCCATCTTTGAGAAACGGTCCACCACAACCCATATGACCGTGTGTCCGGAGGACAAGGGTAAGTCCGTAATAAAGTCCATTACAATGTGTTGCCACAGAACGGAAGGAATGGGCAAAGGCAGAAGACATCCATATGGCAGGTGCTTGGGTGTCTTGTTCCGGGCACAAGATGGACAGGCTGAGACGAAGGTTGCGACGTCTTTACGGAGGGACGGCCACCAATAGTGACGGACAATCGTACTCCAAGTCTTCTTCTGACCAGCATGGCCGGCGATTTTTGAGGCATGACCCCAGTGTAGGACTCTTTGTTTGTCAGTATCTGAGACATAGGTCTTCCCAGGGGGAATCTGAGCCAGAGTGACAGGAGCCAGCGTAATAACTTTACTGGGGCTGATGATGGGCTGGAACGTCTCCTCCTCCTGCTCTACGGGCACGAAGGATCTAGACAAGGCGTCTGCCCGCACGTTCTTATCCGCAGGCCGAAAATGGAGTTGGAAATCAAATCGAGCAAAAAACAAGGACCAGCGGGCTTGTCGCGGGTTCAGTCTTTGGTAGGTACTCCAGATTCTTGTGGTCCGTGTAGATGATCACAGGGTATACTGCTCCCTCCAGGAGATAGCGCCATTCCTCCAAGGCCAGCTTGATGGCCAGTAGCTCTCGATCACCGATGGTGTAGTTGCGTTCGGGTGCCGAGAAGCTCTTGGAGAAGAATCCGCAAGTGACCATCTTCCCGGTGGAGGATTTCTGCATTAACACTGCCCCGGCCCCTGAGGAGGAGGCATCCACCTCCAAGGTGAACTGTCGGTTCAATTCAGGGCGATGGAGAACCGGGGAAGAAGCAAACGCCTGTTTTAAAGAGCAGAACGCGGCATCGGCCGCAGGTGGCCAGTCCTTAGGATTAGCTCCCTTCTTAGTCAATGCAGAGAGAGGCGCAGTCAGGGCAGAGAAGTGCGGGATGAATTGACGATAATAGTTTGCAAAGCCGAGGAAGCGTTGGATAGCCTTCAGTCCGGAAGGAGGAGGCCAGTTGAGGATGGAAGACACTTTCTCTGGGTCCATCTGCAGGCCAGTGTCAGAGATTGAGGGGAGCCAGCACGATCTGAAATTGGCATGCATCATATAAAAAGTGAAAATTCACAGATTTATTCCAACTGTACTACAATAAAAAAATGAGATTTTTAGCAAATAATTGATCAATTTTTTGAGCCACCCCTGCCAACGTCACGGCAAATCTCAATAGGGGGGTCCTACTCTACATTCTGTATTTCATGTGTCATGCGGCCTCCTAAATAAAGTTAAAAGCAGAACCATAATAGAGCACACATACCTGTAACCTGTATATAACCGCTTCTATGTTGCAAAAAAGGCACTTGTGGATAGAGACCAGCCCAGGTCCCAGCATGTGGAGCAAGCTCTGCACCATACCAGGACTATATCAGAACTGATCCTCCCAGTGCCAAACAGCAACCATTGATAAAGGCGGACCAGATCCAAGATGGTGCTTAATTAGCATTGCCTGTGGAAAGGGGTGAGGTAACTGAATCTGAACAGCTACCAACAGGAGGAATACAGGAGGAATTCTGATATAGTCCTGGTATGTGTGGGGCTTTCTCCACATGCTGGGACCTGGGCTGGTCTCTATCCACAAGTGCCTTTTTTGCAACATGGAAGCGGCTATATACTGGTTGCAGGTATGTGTGCTCCATTATGGTTCTGCTTTTAACTTTATCTAGGAGGCCGCATGGCACATGAAATACAGAATGTAGAGTAGGACCCCCCTATTGAGATTTGCCGTGACGTTGGCAGGGGTGGCTCAAAAAATTGATCAATTATTTGCTAAAAATCTCATTTTTTTTATTATAGTACAGTTGGAATAAATTTGTGAATTTTCACTTTTTATATGATGCATGCCAATTTCAGATCGTGCTGGTTATCTTTTTTTCTCTGTTTTGACCGTAGTTATGCTACAAATCTGGTGTCTGACCAACACCATACCATGCACGCCTGATTTTGGTTTGCAATATATTCCTCCTGTTGGTAGCTGTTCAGACTCAGTTGCCTCACCCCTTTCCACAGGCAATGCTGATTAGGCACCATTCTTGGATCTGGTCCGCCTTTATCAATGGTTGCTGTTTGGCACTGGGAGGATCAGTTCTGATATAGTCCTGGTATGTGTGGGGCTTTCTCCACATGCTGGGACCTGGGCTGGTCTCTATCCACAAGTGCCTTTTTTGCAACATGGAAGCGGCTATATACTGGTTGCAGGTATGTGTGCTCCATTATGGTTCTGCTTTTAACTTTATCTAGGAGGCCGCATGGCACATGAAATACAGAATGTAGAGTAGGACCCCCCTATTGAGATTTGCCGTGACGTTGGCAGGGGTGGCTCAAAAAATTGATCAATTATTTGCTAAAAATCTCATTTTTTTTATTATAGTACAGTTGGAATAAATTTGTGAATTTTCACTTTTTATATGATGCATGCCAATTTCAGATCGTGCTGGTTATCTTTTTTTCAGTGTCAGAGATTACCTAACCCAGGAAGGGAAGAGACGACTTTTCAAAAACGCACTTCTCGTACTTGGCGTACAGGCGGTTCTCTCTAAGCCTTTGGAGTACTAGCAGCACGTTCTCTCTGTGGGTCTGTAGGTCCGGAGAGAAGACCAGGATGTCGTCCAGATACACCACGACACAGACATAGAGGAGGTCTCTGAACACGTCGTTCACCAGTTCTTGAAAGACTGCCGGAGCATTACACAGACCAAAGGGCATGACACAATACTCGTAGTGCCCATCCCGAGTGTTGAATGCGGTCTTCCATTCGTCTCCAGAGCGAATGCGAACCAGGTTATAGGCCCCACGGAGATCCAACTTGGTGAATACACGAGCTCCTCGGATCCGATCGAATAGTTCGGGGATGAGTGGCAGAGGGTATTTATTTTTCACGGTGATCTGGTTTAATCCCCGGTAGTCAATGCAGGGGCGTAGATCACCTTCCTTCTTCTTGACGAAGAAAAACCCTGCTCCAGCAGGGGACGAAGATCTCCGAATGAACCCCTTTTCCAGGCTCTCGGTGATATAGGCAGACATGGCCCGTGTTTCAGCAGGGGACAAGGGGTATATCCTTCCTCTAGGAGGCGTAGTTCCCGGCAGTAAGTCTATGGCACAGTCGTAGGGATGATGAGGCGGTAGTATCTCTGACTCCTTTTTATCAAACACGTCTGTGAAGGACCAGTAGGCGGAAGGCAGTCCTGGTAGAGACTCTGGAACCGGAGGTCGTCGGATGGGCTGTATGGATTTCAGGCATCTCTCGTGACATGAGGAGACCCATCGGGTAATTTCACCTGTACTCCAGCTGACCGACGGTTCGTGTGCCCGTAACCATGGAAGTCCCAGCAGGATCTGATGAGACATGCGCGAGAGGACGTAGAAGGTGATCTTCTCGGTGTGCAGGGCACCGATCCGTAATTCCATAGGCCTGGTGATCAACGAGACGGTGTCAGAGAGGGGTCTCCCATCTACAGAGGCGATCACCAGCGGGTTTTCTAGTGGGAGAACAGGCACCTGGTATTTATCCACCGTAGCCTGCTGAATGAAGTTGCCTGCTGCTCCGGAATCGAGATACGCCTCTGCCGTGAACCGGTTCTCTTCTGTAGTCACTTGAAAAGTCCATGTAACGGAGTCTGAGAGAGTCCCAGCACCTAGGGTGGCCTCTCCTACCAAGCCTAGGCTTTGGAGTTTCCCGGCTTCTCGGGACAGGAGCGTAGCAGGTGTGTGCCATCTCCGCAGTAGAAGCAGAGACCCTTTGCTAGTCGTTCTGCTCTGCGTTGCTCCGACTGCCTCAGGCGGTCAATCTGCATGGGCTCGTGGGCAGAAGCGCCAGATGACGCCGACTGGGGAGCGATGGACTTCAGTGGTGGGGAGGAGTGCCGTATTGGACGCCTCTCGAGGGACACCTCTTTGGATCGTTCCTGAAAGCGAAGATCCACTCGGGTCGCTAGAGCGATCAGGGCATCCAGGGTGGAAGGCACGTCACGACCAGCCAGCTCATTCTTAATACGGCCCGAGAGTCCCTCCCAGAAGGCGGCGGTTAGGGCCTCATTATTCCACCCTAATTCTGAGGCCAAGGTGCGGAAGCGGATAGCATATTGGCCCACCGTCAAAGTCCCCTGACGTAGCCTGAGGAGCGATGAGGCGGACGCGGAGGCGCGTCCGGGCTCGTCAAAGGTAATACGAAAAGCCTGCAGGAACTCCTGGATGTTGGTGGTTACCGGATCCTCCTTCTCCCACAAGGGGTTCATCCAGGCCAGTGCCTCTCCCTCTAGATGGGACATCATGAACGCGACCTTGGCTTGGTCAGAGGCAAAAAGGTGCGGCAGCAGCTTGAAATGGAGGGAGCACTGATTTATGAATCCCCTGCAGGTCTTGGGATCTCCGGCGTACCGGGGTGGTGAAGCCAAACGGAGTTTGGAAGTATCCGAGGAGGCTGCTACGGGAGCTGCGGACGTGGATTGAGTCGCCAGAGACGTGGCAGTCGCTTGCAGCGTATTCAGGCGGGTGTCCACGGATGTCATGAAGGCCAACATACGGGATTGGGTCTCACGTTGTCGTCCGAGTTCCTGCTGTAATCCAGCCAGCTGGGTTGCTAGTGCATCGGCGGGATCCATGGCCTGTTCTAGCTGTTACGTCCGGGTGGTGGAAACACTGGACCGTACACCGGGTTCCCCTGGTGAGGCAGCCAGACCGGTCACCCCGCCAGAGGGCCTTGATGCACGGCAGCCGAAGCACTATTGGTAGCAAGACAGTCCGTATGAGGGCTGGAAAGTAGATGTCGCTGGGAACACAGAGTTCTAGACGGTAGTCCGGGTGACGAGGCTCAGGGTCCGAGGCCGGGTTGTAGGATCAGGCGGAATCCGGAACCTGCTGAGCGAGAGGACGGGTCACCAAACGGAGCCAGGGACTGGAGACTGGCGGAGCTGAAGAGGTGGTGGAACATCCGCAAAAGTCACCGTCAAGAGTACTGGAGCGGACGTGGTCAGGACCGGCTGGCATGGCAGGACAGGCTCTGCGAGACAGACAGGGGTTAATACTGGACACAGCAATACGGGGACCTGAACTCCTAGCTTACCAAACACGTAGAACAGGCCCCGCCCACCAGGAAAGAGAATCCTAATATACCCTGTACCTGTCTATGCAATTTCCTGTTTCTAGGTGCTGGCCCTTTAAGAGAGGGTCAATGACCGCGCACGCGCCCTAATGCGCATGCGCGAGGCCCGTGTGCCAGAAGCCAGTACAGGGAGCGATGCAGAGGAAGCAGGAGTGCCCGGCTGTGAGTCCCGCGTCGCAGAGGGGCGCCGGGAGCGGGGAGCAGGACACATGGAGGGTGCAGATGAGGAAGAGGAAGCCGGGACCGGAGCGGTGAGCAGGGGACGCCGTCAGGAACCGGAGAGTGTGACAGTAGGTCTATTTTGGTGACAATGCTAGCACCTTTTTTGCTGTCAAATAATTAAGGGACAAGAGATGAGGAAAAAATGGGTAGTCTATATACATATTAACATAGAAGCCATCACCACCTGAGATGAATTTTTTAGATGAAGTCCTTGTCCAGATTCTCCTTGTAGGCAGACATCGACTCGAGTCTCTGGAACAGGTAGAAGATAAACGCTCCCTCTGGGTGGTTTAGCACCTGGAAGAAGTTGAATGGCGAGTGTGAGTGTTTGGCCAGAGATAAGTCAATAAAATTCTTATAGATGTACCAGAATCAATAAAAGCTTGAAATTTAAACACAGAGGAACTAAAGGCCCCATCACACGCTACGATATATTGGGCGATATGTCGTCGGGGTCATGGAATTTGTGACGCACATCCGGCATCGTTAGAGATGTCCTAGCGTGTGACACCTCCGAACGAATGTTAACGAGCAAAAATGCTCACCTTATCGTTGCTCGTTGACTTGTCATTCATTTTCATAATGTCGTTCCTCCTTCTGCGCGCCAGTTGTTTGTCGTTCCTGAGGCAGCACACATCGCTACGTGTGACACCCCGGGAGCGATGAACACAGCTTACCTGCGGCCGCCGGCAATGCGGAAGGAAGGAGGTGGGCAGGGTGTTCCGGCCGCTCATCTCCACCCCTCCGCTTCTATTGGGCGGCCGCTGTGTGACGTCGCTGTGACACCGAACGTCCCACCCCTTTCGAGAAGAGGATGTTCGCCACCCACAGCGACGTCGTTAAGGAGGTAAGTAGGTGTAACGGGGGTTAACGACATTGTGCGTGACGCACAAACGACGGGGCAGGTGCGATTGCTAATGTGATCGCACGATATGCGTGTAACGCCGTCTTAAAGCAAATAGACAGTCAAGACCATTTTGTCATTAGTGCAAAATAGATTTAATCCCAAGGTAATCCATCGCCCTAGGGTTTCCTTTTATTTTAAACCGTTTATGGAAAAATTATCCTTTTTGTCACATTATAAACAGAGCCCTTTGGTAAGGTGACAGAATCTTTTGGCCAATGCCAATTTCTTCAGACCGATTTGCATGGGTTCTGGCACAGCTGCTCTGGGAGGAGATTTTGAAGACGTATTGGACTTTACGACATGGGAATCTTGAGATTTCTCCATTCATTGCTCTTTACAACACAAGTCCACTTGTGCGGCAAAAGAACTCAAATTGAGGGACAAAGGCAAATTTCTACCAACATGTTCAACTTGGATCAATTTGGATTGGCTGGTATAGAAGATAACTTTGTATACCTTCGGCACAGAATATGACCCTTTGCTAGATTTGTACAAGGTGTGGTTTATTGATTTACCAACAAAGATAAACAGATAGTATCCAACGTTGTGCATGTGCCTTTTTCAAGAATATCTGTACATGAATAGGTCGGTATAGGAAGGAGATCCACATGCAGTCCTGGTGGGCTGCCTGACGTCCTATTCATGTACAGATATCCTTGAAAAAGGCGCATAGGTGAAATGTTGGATACAGTTTGTTTTATTTTTGTTGCTGAAGTTATTAGATTCTACAAAGCACGAAAATATGAATGCATTGAGTGCGCGCCTTCTTACACCTATTATTGGTATAGAAGAGTGTCATTATGCCAGGCCAATCAGTTAACAGGGTACGGAACAAGATAGCTTAGTGTCCCACAGAGTCCGTCCCTGGTGTAAGACGTAGTATGGAATCAATGGCTTAGTGAACTCCATCTGGTTTGTCAATATTGAAGGATGCCAGACAATCCGTCATAGGATCATCCTGCTGCCATAATAGTTCCGTCCATTTTCTCCTCATAAAGAAAAAAAAATGAAGGCCACTAAAAATGTAGGGTGCATTTACCAAAGCCCAGACTGGCCTCAGGATCTCATTCAAAATAGACAGAAGTAGGTAAATGAGACGGCCCCTAATTAAAATTACGAAGGAATTAGGAAGTTAACAAGGAATTAGGTTTTGGCACGTGTAGAGAAGCCTGAACAGAAAAGGCGCGAAAGTGAAGCCCCGCCCCCCGAGAGCGGAGCGGAGCAAAAAGCAAGTGAAGTGCTCGGAAAACACCACGGGGGGAACGGATGGAAAGATGCCGGCGTCCCCGGACGGGAGCGGAAGGGCGCCCGCCGCTGGAGCGACGGGACTCAGAAGAAGCAGAGGAGGAGTAGCCTTTGAGGACTGCAGCCCGGGTGAGCTCCCCGCCGGAACCGCTGCTTGGTTGGAGCGGGAGCTGGGCCGGTTCTGCATGAAGGTGAGGGCGCAGAGTCTGCAGAAGCTGCTCGATTGGAAGGCGGAGGTCCGCAGGATGGTTGCCGTGGTGTGGGCCCGTGAGCAGGGGGCTGCCGCAGCCGTTCAGCGCCGAGATCAAGCCACGCAGACCCCCGAGTCAACCCTTATCAGTTGGGAGCCGGGACCCGGCAGTACCGCAGCAGGTGGGCCCGATGTGGTGCAGCTCATGGAGCTCATGGAGCATGCAGCTCATGGAGGAGGAGGTACCGAGTACGCTGCCCCCACCGCCGTTCCTGTTAACGGCCTACAGCCCCGGGAACCTATTGCACATGGATGGGGTAGATCGTCAGACCGTCGGCCGGGCCAGTCCCCTGCGGTGGTAGCCGCACTCCGGAATGATCCCTGAAGTTTACAGTTCACCATTTTGAAGTTAGTGTTTTAAGGACCCGCTCCTGCAGTACCCGTGTTCCTTTGTTGAATGTCCCTGAGTTCCCCATGGGACGCCATCCGGTACGCCGGGTGGAAGGAGCCGGACCCCGCCTGACTTGTTGAACGCCGCCGGGGTCGGAGCCTCGGTGGGCGCCATCAGGGGTCGGAGCCCCTGGTGGAGGACAGCGGGGAGTTCAAGGAGCGAGGACAGTTCTACAAATAGAGCTCGGTTACCGTACCCGCACCGCAGGCAGTGGAAGACGGAGTCCTTAGGGACGGTGCCACTGTGAGTGAGTGTGGCATTGGAGACCCGTGCTGCCCTGTGATGCACACGGGAAAGTGGCTGGAGGAGGCTGTGCCGTCAGCGGAGTTTTACTTAAGAAAATGAAAGTTAAAGGCAGCGGAACCCGGCTGCCCATGTGACACGGTCCCCGTTGGGACGTTTGTTGCCCCTGTTTTACAAAAGACAAGGCCGAGAACTGGCAGGCCACCCAAAAACTATCTGATTTCACCGCCTCCGGAGAGGCAGACTGGAGGATGGGCCTGCGGGAAGCTGTTGGCTGAGGCCCACCACCACTACAACCGGTGGCCATCCTCCGAGTCAGGGGTCTCTGAAAGGACTGTGAAACCTGCACCCGTCCTGTTAAACATACCTGGGCCCATTCCTGGACTGGGGAAAAGGGGTGCTGCCCACTTCTTAGGGGCAGCATCAAGGCTAGGTTGTTTGGGTGGGTGACTGAGGACCCGGTTCCCGTGCTAATAAAAGTGTTTGATGTTCATAACGTTCAAGTATGTGCCTCCCGTAAGGGAAGATCCAAAAAAAAGCTAAAAATGTTGAAAGTTTGTACAAATGTTAGTATAATTGTATTATGTTCCTGTTTTCTAGTTTTCAGAAGCAAAAATAAACCGGTGATGGACGGGCAGCCCGCGGACGGTCTTCATTAAACCAAGGGGGAATGTGACGCCCTGGACTAGTCAGGTCGTCCCAGGTAGTCACACATAACACCACACCCCCCTCCCGATTAGGGAACATCAGTAAAACTAAAAACCTTGTCACCACCCTCCAGGTTTGATGTCCACACCAGGGGGGCGGAGCCAGGTGTTTGGCTCCGCCCACCGAAGAGTTCACAGGCCTGGAGGTGGGAAAACACACAAAAAGAGTCAAGGACAAGTGCAGAGTATTCTAGAGGAGGTGGAGAGCAGTCAAGTTCACGGGCAGTCCTGTGTCCAGGCCTGCCAGGAGACTACCAGGTGGCTGGGTCGGACCCCAGTCGCCATTGGCAAGGAGGCAGACGGTGGTGGCTGCCTGCAGGTGCTCAGATTACAGCCGGTGGAACCGTAGGGACCGGGGTCGGGTGGTGGCCCGCCGGTACCGAACCGGGGAACCGATTGGAAACCAGAGCACCAGGAGGGGTACTCAGACCCAGTACAAAGCCCTGAACCGACAGGGCCGAGTCGAATCAACTGATTGCGGACCTAACTTAAGGACCTATCCCACACAAGCCCCGTTAGAAGACAACAGCCCAACCATACAGGGTAAAGCCTCCGCCAAGGCATAGAGACCCAAAGGGCCAGCGTCTGCGGGCAAATGGGCTCCTACGGCACATACAAGTCGAGGAGCGGACTACCGGTGTCTAGGCATAGGAGCAGGGCCGTATTTGCCACTAGGCACCCGTGGTCCCATGCCTAGGGCGGCACGTTGAGGGGGGCGGCACTTTCTGGCAGCAAAAAAAAAAAAAAAAATATATATAATTTTTTTTTTTTTTTTTTTTTACATCCCCGCCCCCCGTCCCTCCCTCCGTTACACTCGGCTGTGTTCCGGGGGGGGGGGTTGGGAGGGAGGACAGGCGCACTTCTGCTGTCTATTTAAATACATGGCGGGCGGCAGGCATAGTGAGCTGACTAACCCCGGAAGTTCCATGGCCTGCACTTCCGGGGTCAGAGGCGCGCGGGCGCGACAGTCAGCTCACTGCCCCGTGCTGCAGCGTCCAATCCTGCAGATGACACACGCCGTGGAGGAGGACGCGTCTGCAGCTGGAGCAAGCCAGAAGAGGAGCCAGCCAGAGCAGGGCGGCAGGCACCGGAGCAGGTAAGGCAGAGGCAGAGCCTAGAATGTATGGGCTCCTTACAGGTTAGTTGATGATCGTTGCAAATTGCGATGCCTCTTTTTGTCCACTGTAATCATGCAAGGGGAGGCTGGGGGGAGAGAGGCTGAGGTTGGGGGAGGCTGGGAAGAGAGAGAGGCTGGGGGGAGGCTGGGAAGAGAGGGAGGCTGGGAAGAGAGAGAGGCTGGGGGGAGGCTGGGAAGAGAGAGAGAGGCTGAGGCTGGGAAGAGAGAGGCTGGGAAGAGAGAGGCTGAGGGGAGGCTGGGAAGAGAAAGAGGCTGAGGCTGGGGGGAGTCTGGGAAGAGAGAGAGGCTGAGGCTTGGGGGAGAGAGGCTGAGGCTGGGGGGAGGCTGGGGGGAGAGAGAGGCTAAGGCTGAGGGGAGAGAGGCTGAGGCTGGGGGGAGAGAGAGGCTGAAGCTGGGGGGGAGGCTGGGAGAAGAGAGGCTGATTCTGGGGGAGGCTGGGAGGGGGAGGCTGATGCTGAGGGAGGCTGATGCTGAGGGAGGCTGATGCTGGGGGAGGCTGGGAGGGGGAGGGGGAGACTTGGAGGAGGGAAGCTGATGCTGAGGGAGACTTGGAGGAGGGAGGCTGAGGGAGGAGGGAGGCTGAGGCTGGGGGAGGAGGGAGGCTGGGGGAGGAGGGAGGCTGAGGCTGGGGGAGGCTGATGCTGGGGGAGGCTGGGAGGAGAGAGGCTGATGCTGGGGGAGGCTGGGAGGGTGAGGCTTGGAGGAGGGAAGCTGATGCTGAGGGAGGCTTGGAGAAGGGAGGCTGATGCTGAGGGAGGAGGGAGGCTGATGCTGGGGGAGGCTGGGCGGAGAGAGGCTGATGCTGGGGGAGGCTGGGAGGAGGAAGGCTGATGCTCTGGGAGGAGGGAGGCTGATGCTGGGGGAGGCTGGGAGGAGGGAGGCTGAGGCTGGGGGAGGCTGGGAGGAGGGAGGCTGAGGCTGGGGGAGGCTGGGAGGAGAGAGGCTGATGCTGGGGGAGGCTGGGAGGGGGAAGGTGAGGCTTGGAGGAGGGAGGCTGATGCTGAGGGAGGCTGGGAGGAGGGAGGCTGATGCTTGGGGAGGCTGGGAGGGGGAGGGGGAGGCTGATGAGGAGGGAGGCTGATGAGGAGGGAGGCTGATGCTGAGGGAGGCTGATGCTGGGGGAGGCTGGGAGAAGGGAGGCTGATGCTGGGGGAGGCTGGGAGAAGGGAGACTGATGCTGGGGGAGGCTGGGAGAAGGGAGGCTGATGCTGGGGGAGGCTGGGAGGAGGGAGGCTGATGCTGGGGGAGGCTGGGAGGAGGGAGGCTGATGCTGGGGGAGGCTGGGAGGAGGGAGGCTGATGCTGGGGGAGGCTGGGAGGAGGGAGGCTGATGCTGGGGGAGGCTGGGAGGAGAGAGGCTGATGCTGGGGGAGGCTGGGAGGAGGGAGGCTGATGCTGTGGGAGGCTGGGGGAGAGAGGCTGATGCTGTGGGAGGCTGGGGGAGAGAGGCTGATGCTGGGGGAGGCTGGGAGGGGGAGGCTTGGAGGAGGGAGGCTGATGCTCAGGGAGGCTGGGAGGCTGATGCTGGGGGAGGCTTGGAGGAGGGGGGCTGGGAGGAGGGAGGCTGATGCTGGGGGAGGCTGGGAGGAGGGAGGCTGATGCTGGGAGCAGGGAGGCTGATGCTGGGGGAGGCTGGGAGGAGGGAGGCTGATGCTGGAGGAGGCTCATGCTGGGGGAGGCTGGGAGGAGAGAGGCTGATGCTGGAGGAGGCTCATGCTGGGGGAGGCTGGGAGGAGAGAGGCTGATGCTGGAGGAGGCTCATGCTGGGGGAGGCTGGGAGGAGAGAGGCTGATGCTGGAGGAGGCTCATGCTGGGGGAGGCTGGGGGGAGAGAGGCTGATGCTGGGGGAGGCTGGGGGGAGAGAGGCTGATGCTGGGGAAGAGGCTGCTGCTGGAGGCGGGGGGAGAGAGGCTGCTGCTGGGGGAATGGTAGAGAGGGGCCAATGCTAGAGACAGAGGACAAGGGTTGAGGGATAGAGCAATGACAATATCGATGGGGGGGAGTGTAAGGACTCAGAATAAGAGGGGGGCAGCATTGGGAGCTCACTATGGAGAAGGGGCAGCATGTGTGGGCTCAGTATGGAGTGGAACAATGTAGGGGGAGTCAATATCAAGAGTGGGGTAGTGTGTGTGTGTGTGTGTGTGTGTGTGTGTGTGTGTGTGGGGGGGGGGGGGGGGGTCTCAGCATAAGCGCTAGTGTGGTGGTCTTAGTATGATGAGTGGGGCAGCATGGAGGTGTCATTATGGAAAAGAGGAAGGCAGCATTAGGAGCTCATAGAGAGGGGCAGCATGCACGGGACACTGTGAGGAGGGGGCAGCATGCACGGGACACTGTGAGGAGGGGGCAGCATGCACGGGACATTGTGAGGAGGGGGCAGCATGCATGGGACATTGTGAGGAGGGGGCAGCATGCATGGGACATTGTGAGGAGGGAGCAGCATGCATGGGACATTGTGAGGAGGGGCAGCATGCATGGGACATTGTGAGGAGGGGGCAGCATGCATGGGACACTGTGAGGAGGGGGCAGCATGCATGGGACATTGTGAGGAGGGGGCAGCATGCATGGGACATTGTGAGGAGGGGGCAGCATGCATGGGACATTGTGAGGAGGGGGCAGCATGCATGGGACACTGTGAGGAGGGGACAGCATGCATGGGACATTGTGAGGAGGGGGCAGCATGCATGGGACATTGTGAGGAGGGGGCAGCATGCATGGGACACTGTGAGGAGGGGGCAGCATGCATGGGACACTGTGAGGAGGGGACAGCATGATGTGAGGACAATGTGCAGATCATATTTCATAATTGAGGAAGGTGTGGTGGGTATAATTTATAAGGGAGGGCAGTGTGTAGTTTATTAGGGGCAGTGTGACAGTCACAGTATATAAGTGGGGACGGTGTGGTGGAAATATTTTATACCCATGCTATGTTTTGATGTGCCTGTGGTTATCCCCATTGGGGGGGGGGGTTAGTGCCCTTCGTTTCTCATTGATACTTTTTAGGCTATGTGCGCACGTTGCGCAAATACATGCAGTTACGCTGCGCTTTGTAGCGCAGCGTAACTGCATGCGTCCTGCGTCCCCTGCACAGTCTATGGAGATTGTGCAGGGGCCGTGCGCACGTGGCGCTTTAGAGCGCAGCGCTTCGGCTACTGCCGAAGCGCTGCGTAAAAAGAAGTGACATGTCACTTCTTTCCTGCGCTTTGCCGGCAGCTCCTGCTCTGTCTATGGCAGGAGCTGCAGGCAGAGCGCATGGAATCGGCGCTCACTACGGACATTTTCTGCAGCGATTTCTGCAGTGAACTGTACGCAACGTGCGCACATAGCCTTAAAGTGTTTTACAGAGTAGATCTGCCTTAAACAGATGTCGTGTGCGAAAACTCAGTTTTACGTTGTCAATAAGGGGCGCGACCACTTAAAGTGCCTAGGGCAGCATGAAGGCAAAATACAGCCCTGCATAGGAGTCAAACATTTACACACAGAGGTGCATGAGAAAGGCGGAAACCACCAACCTATATCGGGAGAAGTTGCAGCCAACTGCGGGCCCCGTTCATCACTCCGTTTGGTTCACCAGAGACTCCAGTGTGTTGTGTCAGAGTGAGTACAACAGTGCCATCGGGCACCGCACCGCAACACTTCACCCTGCACCAACGGGCCTCGCCAACCGTGCCCCGGGACCAACACCCCCTACACACGGAGGGGGGTCAAAACCTAGCTGTGCCATTAGACCGTTCCCAGGAGCCCCCATACCTTCACCGCAGCGGTGGTGTCTACAATCACCACAACCCGTGGGTGGTGTCACGAACTTACATCCCAAACCAAACCACTGAGGCCTCGGCCGTGGAACTCCTCACCCAAGCCCCTGCGTGTAGCGCCAACTCCCTTGCAGAGCGACGTGACCCCCGGGTCCGTGAGAGGCTCGAGCCACCACCCGCAGTACGAGCACGGATCCGAGCGGCTCAGCGGTCGCAACCGAGCCCGTGGGGCGGTACACTTACAACAAATAATGGGTTATACAGCAGTAGATAGTTTGCAATGTGAACAGAGTCTAAACAGTTTGTGTCGCATACAGCAAATCTTGAGGATCATTAGGTGCAAATGTAGCAATCACAGGAGTTTTAGGAGCTGGTGCTGCCCTGTGACATTCAGTCCAACCCTGGGACAGTCCTCTATCCATACAGAAAGTGTCCAATTTGAATTACATTGTAATCTTTGATATTATTCTACACGTAGGAAAAATAATCAATAAGCATTAAAGGGCATTTAGTGAATCATCCCGTAGGAAATGAACCCGAGTGTTAAGAGATTGCTTCCAACATCACCTACAAATGGGAATTTGTTCTGCTGGATTCTTAGGGGATAATACTGTCTCGGAGCCTGGGTCCACCAGAAAGTCTTCTTTGTGACTGTGAGGCTCCAGGCAACGATTATTGGAGACATTAAAGTTTAACAGTTTTTCCACCTCAGACAAAGATAAAAGTTCACAGGTTCACATAGGAAGACTGAATTTAAGATGAAAGCGACAGCAGAAAAATACTTGAGTGCCTCAGACATCATCTCGGAGAGACAAGTTCAAGTCTTTAAACTTTGATCAGCATCAGGATAGTTATAAAGTTCATCCCGCAATGACCGGGACTTCTATCACACGGCTGCTACATTGTCTACTGCCTCATTTCAGCCCGGTTTCAACTCTTTTGAGTAAATTACACAACATCAAGGACACCGAGGTGTAGTTGACCAGAGCGGATTGTGAGTTTTTACTTTAGTTCCATCTGTGAGATAAAAGCATTAAAGAAATAAAAAGTGTGATGTTCCTGAAAAATTCGTGTCGTGTTTATCCCATGGATAGTGCGGACTTCAAAAAGTTCTTAAAAGAAATATTTTACATTCAACTTTTAATAAAAAAATAAAAAAAAATGTGCTTTATATTTGTTTTCTTCTTGCTTTTTCCCTCACACAAATAATTTTGATTGCAATTCTATATGAAAATTATCCAATATCACGTGTAATAAGCGTGGGAAATTTTAGGATTAGCAGATAATTTGACAGTGAAATTAGTGACTGGTGCTCCCAGTCAATGGGTTGACTATCACCAACTGTGAATGGTCAACCAGTTTGGGATTTATCAAGGTCTGATCTTCAAAACACGTTTGTGGAAGTGGCACAAAGGAAGTTTCGGAGAATGTCAGAACAAGTTTTTGATGCTCATAAGGCCGGTGTCACACTTGCGATTGCCTCACGTGTATCTCGCGCAAGTCTCGCACTGCATCACCCGGAACCTACTCTCACTCTCCTCACAGGAGCGGGTCAGTTGCATGCATCTCTATGCAGCTGAGACGCTCCTGTGGGGAGAGTGCGAGTCCGTGCCGGATGATGCACCGCGAGACTCGCACGAAATACACGTGAGGCAATCGCAAGTGGAACACCAGCCTAAAGCTGGAAAAGGTTAGAAATCCAGTTCTAAAGAGTTTGAGCTCCACCAATCCATTCCAGTCCAGTCAGACTGTGTACAAACAGGAGTTTCAAGCAGATTCCTCAGGAGAGGTTGACTAACAGGTCACACTGAGGGCTCGTGCACCCAACCAATTTTCTCATACGACTTCTATGGTTTTCATGCATAGCACTTGTATTTATGGGTCTGTGCACATGTTCAATTTTTAATTTGAACAGAGTGGTCTGCAGATTTAAAATTGGAGACATGTCCGATTTTGATCCGAGGATACACCTAAAATCTGTAATGCAAATCCATGAAAAAAAAAAAAAAATCAGACTACACTTGCATAAGACAGAGTGCGTTCTGATTTTCACAAATTGACAGAACGGAGAAGATGGAGATACTTTTTTTTTTCTTCTTTTCTCCACGTATGAGAAAAACCGATGCTAATCTGATCAGAATAATTGGTTAGTTTTCCTTGTAACAGCATAGTGTATAATAGTTTGCAGGATTACAAAAGGTACCCAAGGTAACGTCTAAGCAACTAAAGGCCTCTTTCACAATGTTAGTGTTCACCGTCAGAAGAACACAGAACAGTAATGATTTACATGGCAGGATTGCAAGGAAAAAGACACGGCTCTCAAAAAAAGAACACTGCGGCCTAGCTGCAGTTTGCTAAAGATCCCTTGGAAAAGGCAGGCGGCTATTTTAAAAATGTTTTTGGTTGGAGGGAATAAAAATTAGAGCTTTTTGATTTGCCCCTTTAGCATCCTAAGATGCACATTTTCATCTTAGATTGATAAAGAAGGTATGAAGCAGTTTTAGAAGCTGAGACTGCTTTACACCACGCAGATGTCGGCCATGTTACATAGCTGGCATCATACTAGCTGCAACGACAGCGGTATGTTGATTGCTGTAGTTTAATCCCTTAATGGATACTGTGAACATGGCATTTAAATTATGTCGGCCATTTTCCATAACAACATTGTTCCCGCTGACACTCGGCTCTGCTGTGAGCAGCTGAAGAGCAGTATCAAATCCCTTTCCCCACAAACGAACATTTAAGGTGCATGCCCATGATCAGTGTTCGCTGAGTTTTGGACACAGTTTCTTCAGCTGCGTCTAAAACGCTGCGATGTACAGTACAAGTACAGTGGATGGATTTCTTGGAATCCCGTGACCACTGTGCTTGTTTTTTTCCGCAGCAAACACTGACCTGCGGTGCATCTTTCCAGGTCCTATGTCAATTTTTTGCCGTAGAATCAAATGTGCCCTCCGTAGGGAGAACACAGCGAGGAGACCGCAGGGCACCAAACTCTGATCATCGGTACAAGCAGCTGCGGTCTCGTGCATTCTCCTGCGGAGGAGACGCGAGTCCTGATTGTGGGCACATACCCTTACAGAGCACTGACCCCATTTGAAACTGTGTCTGGAGAGGGATCCCCTGGTGGATACTGTCTCTTTGCTATACAAGCTGTTCCAATCTGGCCCACCTAATTCGGATTGTGATACCTCATTTTTCCTAAAATGAGAGAGACTTGGGGAGAACCCTTACCCCTGATGAGCATTCGAAAATACTCCTCTTCACTCATAAATAGTAATTGAATGTACTGTCACAAGAGAGGGGATACAAGATTGTTTCCAGATGGTACCGTTGCCCCTCAAGTTCATTCTGTATTTCCATCTGTTCCTGATACTTGTTGGAGATGCGCGAGGGACCACGGGTCCTACATACATATTTGGTGGTCTTGCCCACCCATTAGACGCTTCTGGACTGAGGTATTTGCCCTGCTTAATAAATTGTCATCTACCAAGTTGCGGCCAATGCCACAATTGGCCCTTCTATCTCTTTGCAATATCTCTATTGCTAGCTATAAAAAAAAAAAAAAAAAAAAAGCGGCCTACTGAGATACTTTTTGACAGGGACAAGGAGCTTGATTCCAAGGTACTGGAAACAGTCCAGTGTACCTTCACACGCAGAGTTAATTGCCGAGCTTAATGTTATATTCCGGATGGAGGAACTGATTGGCCAGGCAACAGGACTCAATGGAGAGCGTAGACTGTGGACATCTTGGATCCTGTTTAGTGAGTCTCAGGAACTAACCTCCTGGCTTCAAAGCACATGATAGCCTTATGAGATGCCACATGATCTTTATTCAAATTAATACATTGGGAATTAGGGCTGGGGGCGGTCCGGACGGGATCTTTCCAACTTTTTTTCCGCTCTTTGTTGTATCATCCTTCCCTTGTTGTCACTCTAATTCTTTTCCACCTCTTCTCAAAAGGGAGACTCTCCCACTGTTGGTTGTTTTGTTTAGGCCATTATTCCACTTGCGATTGCCTCGCGTGTATCTCGCGCAAGTTTCATGGTGCATCACCTGGCACAGACTCGCACTCTGCTGACAGGAGCGGGTCGGCTGAATAGAGATGCATGCGACCGACCCTCTCCTGTGAGTCCGTGACGGGTGATGCAGCGATGCATCACATAGTGATGTAACTATACCTCCCAACTGTCCCGGATTCTGCAGGACTGTCCCGATTTGAGAGCTCTGTCATGGCTCCTCCCCATCGCGCGAGGCAATCGCAAGTGGGACACAGGCCTAACCCAACATATCTTTATAGTAATATTCCAGCTAATGTGGACGGAGATGTGATAAATAACTGATTTGGCTTATATCCATAGGGACAATACCTTAAGAGCACATTTGTGTTGATTCTCTTATTCATACTCTCCTACAACAGTCCCCATCTTTAATATACTGCGACTGTTTATTGCTTACACTTCAAATTTGTTATATAATAATGGAATAAAATTTGATTTACACAAAAAAATGATACATTTAGGAAATGTTTGTGCACTGTAGCCTATAATCCTATTAAACAGAACTACCCCTTTAAGGAACACGTGGCACTTGGTAACTGCGGCTCTTCAATCTTGGATGCCACAGTGTAGGACTTGAGTGACGGTCCAGGCACCGCAATAAGAGAGCATCGCGGAAGCAGAAAGCTTTTGCTGAGGGCGATGGGCGAGTCGGGGGAAAAGTGACATCTAATATTTGTCCTGCAGTGATTTACAATCTTCACTTTTATTCTATTAGCATAACACCTCTGAGGAAATTGGAGCTCTTCTTCTGCTGTGTTGGGTAGAAATTAGTTGGCGTGTGCATAGACTGAATGGCTCTTTGCAGGTGCTATAAATCGCCTTTGCTGACTAGTTATACAATTATCATCTACGCAGGGAAATCAATGAAATATTGGGAGCAGGAAAGCTTCATTTAGTCAAGACACTCCAAAATCAGAAGTAACAGGCAAGTACAGAGCTTTTAGTTCCAAATCGAACAAGCTGGTGAGCTACATGCTTTACTAATTAGACCTTGATTTTTAACTCCGTAAATAATATTCAAATGTAAGATGGGTTCCTGTGTATAATGAAGCAGCAGTAGGAAAAAGATAGAAACTGCAACAAAAGTATATCCTGTAAGATCATTTCACTGCAGAGTGCAAGTAACAAGAGATTAACACTAGGGATGATCGAATACTTCAATTATTTGGCTTGGCGAATATTTTCCGAATATCTCGCGGCTATTCGACGTGCAATGTAAGTCTATGGGAAGCCCGAATAGTTGTTATTCAGGTTTCCCATAGACTTACATTGCGCATCGAATATTCGCGAATAGCAGCAAGGTATTTGGAAAATATTCGCGAAGCCAAATAATCGAAGTATTCGATCATCCCTAATTAACACCTTAGTGACGACAAATGCATCTTTTTACTAACCGGAGAAATGAGATTAGCGTCTCCTTCACGGATGAAAATGGAGCATCTGCACCCTGCTGTATCAGCCACGATAGGTATTGGCACCGACTATGGCAGCTTAACCTCCTAGATGCTGCTGTCAATAGTGACTACAGCATCTAGATTGTTAACAGCGTGTATGATCTCCCTTTTTAACCTCATTAGCACCTTGAGATAATGATTGTGTGGTCATAGGAATTCAGGGCCAAATAATGGGCCTTTGGGTCTGACAGCATTTTGGGTGGTTAAAAAAAAATAAAAAAGAAATAAAAATAAATAATAATGAACTCCTGTCATGCCACTTTGCATTAATTCCTGAAAAGCAGCAGAAGGGCTAAGAAACTACTGGACGGCAGTTTTGAATAAGTTGAGGGGCACGGTTTTTAAAATGTTATGTATTGGAAGAATCTCAAGTAATTAGTCCCCTGAAATCACTTCAAAACTGAATAGGTCCCCAAACAAAATAAAAAAAAAAAAGTTTTGTAAATTTGTTTGAAAACCCCCACAAGTTGTTGATACATTTTTAAACCTTCTAACATCCCAACAACAAAATGTAACATTTTACAATTAGTGCTGATTGTAAAGTCGACATAGTAAATGTTATTTTTTTTTTGTTTGATATGACCATCTGGATTAAAGGGATTCTCAGATTTTGAAAATTGCTAAATTTTTACAAATTTGTGGTCAACTGTTTTATTTTTTTATCAATGCTAAAACATATTGACCTATGAGCTGGACCGCAGAGTGAAGGCAAAAGGGCCAACAAGTGCTAAGCATCTCTGGGAACTCCTTCAAGACTGTTTGAAAACCATTTCCGGTGACTACCTCTTGAAGCTCATCAAGAGAATGCCAAGAGTGTGCAAAGCAGAAATCACAGCAAAAGGTGGCTACTTTGAAGAACCTAGAATATAAGACATATTTTCAGTTGTTTCACACTTTATGTATTTCATTCCACATGTGTTAATTCATAGTTTTGATGCCTGCAATGTGAATCTACAATTTTCAGAGTCCTGAAAATAAAGAAAACTCTTGAGAGAAGGTGTGTCCAAACTTTTGGTCTGCACTGTATATATAACAATTTCTTATTGATCTACTTTACATCTGTCTATCCTCTGGGGTAAATGATTTTATAAATATATATTTATATATATTATATACACAAACCAAGTAGGAGCGCTCCGTACATCATGGTGTGGCCAAATATTTAAGTGCACCTTCCCACCGGCTTCTTTTCTTCATTTACCACACCCCTTCCCCATTTATTTGATTGACAGCTCTGGCTTCACAAGTGAAAAGGAGAGATAGATGGAAGGTGGGAAGGTTTGGGGGGGAAAGCTACAAGTAGTAAAAACACAAGATCCCCATCTCATCTTTATTCAAGTATGTCACAGCAGTTATATTACAAATTACAGTAATTTCTTCCAAAAAATTCATCAAGTTCCAAAAATTGTTTTTCATTTTTTTTTAATAACTTACATTAAAAACTAAAATAGAAAATAAAAGTCAGAAAAAGGATAAACAAAAAAAAAACCCCAACAAATGTAAATACCGTTTTTTCTTGGGTGTAGGGAAGTGGGGGATAAAAACCATACAGAATCCAAAAATATGCCTGGGTTAATGAAAACTATATGAACATTATTAATAATAAAAAAAGAAAAAAAAAACGACAAAAAAATAAGTACAGGGAAACTCCCAACAAATTCAAGCTTATTTTGTAATCACGATAGAAAGGATGTTAAGCTCCTGAGCCAAGCTTCCAAGATTCCAACAGACAAGCTATTGCAAACATAGTAAAAACACAAAAAGGGACAGCAGAGTAACACAATAGTAACCTAGAAAACACATTGGCAATATAAAAAACAAAATTATATCAAGTAACCAGTAACCAGAGGGTTTTAAAGAGGGTGTTCAAGCATGAAAGGAGGACACAACCATAACAATTGTATATACATCGTGGTATGTTGTAAGTAGACAGCAAACATCTTAAAAATAAAACAATGATACTGAGTAATAAAAGTAAAAAAACAATAAGTGTACAGAGAAGAGGGGAAAAACAATAGTAATGCGACCAACATGCTGCGCCATCCCCTTCTCAATTCTCCAAAGAGTTTGACCCTTTACCAATTTGCAAATGGTTAGAGAAGGAGCCCAGTGTAGGTAGGTTCCCACTATCTATAGTGAAGGGGGACTGGACCAACCTAATCTGGATCCTATAGCAGCCACTGAAGTTCGGTAATACATATGGCCTTTGACGAAAGAGATTTCTTGAGATTCTAGACAGCCGAGCACCATAAATCCTGGCCTACACCGCCAATTTAGCGTAGACAATAAAATACGATTAATGGCATCTTGGCTATGTGATAGCACCAAGCAAGAGAAAGTGATGACTGGCATTTTGGACGTCACCAAAGGGTTGTACAAATTACAAACTAGATATTTTAATGGCATAGATGCACTAGACGGCAAAGTAAAGACAGGCCTGACCATGTTGGGACAATATTAGGAACCTTGGCCTAAACAGATACCACTTGTAATGCATAGTGACGATCTTACGGGATGCATAGCCCAAAAGTGCTCCTTTAGTAAAAACCGTGTCCCTGAGCACCAGAGTTCTGTCAACGAGAAGCTCCATGATAAACCTCTCTCACAGACAGCCTTCAGATTCGGCAAGAGGAAAGTCGCCATGTTCTTTGTAAGAATTTACAATGGAGTTTTTCAAGAGGAACGTAGACCGTTGATGTAGACTTGTATGGTCAAGCCTTGGCTAAACCCAATTATGTCATGCACCATATGATCGCTATATTTGTGTGACAAAGTGTAATGTGAAAACCCAGGTGCTTCCATCCAGTTTTGTAGGCTGCGGTTCTGCTTTATTATACAGTAAAATAACCAAGGCAGCACTGCAGCGATAATGATCCCATTCTACTGAGCGCCGAAATAAAAGCTGGCAGACAGTGTGATATTGAAGCTGGCCACCTGCTTAGTCAAAGTCGAGATCCTCTTTTGAAAACCATTTTTTTAAACTGTATAAATCTACATATAATAGTCAATAAGTTTGCAAGTACTTTGCTTTACGTGCTCTGCTCCAGTCACACTCGAAGAGATGGTTGATATCCTGCAGGTTGCCACTTGGATGTCAGCATAGCAACTTCAGATGCCAAGATACATTCTGCAATATCCACTTTTTATTAAAAGGGAGATTCCAGTTTAGAAAAAAATATATAATTTATTAGATTGATGTGGGTACATCTGCCAAGACCAATGTTCAAACCCGACTGTATGACTATAGTTTGGAGGAGATGGATAAAAAAACGGATGGTTGCGCATGCACGCTGCTTCTCCATGCACTGTC
Source organism: Anomaloglossus baeobatrachus (assembly GCF_048569485.1). NCBI lineage: Eukaryota > Metazoa > Chordata > Amphibia > Anura > Aromobatidae > Anomaloglossus > Anomaloglossus baeobatrachus. The sequence continues at coordinate 647,620,741 of NC_134355.1, forward strand.
TAAGGAAGTGACTGATTAGCGATGTGCGATGTGGTCAGCTACCATGCACTTTGAATCGAACGAAAACGCACATGGCAAATTAGCCGTTCCATTCACATCCTCCTAAGCCATAATCTTGTGTCCAAGGCACAAGCAAAGGACACAAGTTACCCATTGCTGGGGGATCCCAGCGGTGGGATATGCAGAGCGAACAATTATCACCTGTCCAATGGATAGGTGGTATTCTTGTAGACGTAGACCAGGCAAGCACATCTCTAGTCCTCAAGGCCCATCAACAATGCATGTTTTCAGAATTTCCTTAGTATTGCACAGGTGATGATTCCAACATGGCTAAGGAAATCCTGAAAACATCCACAGTTGGTGGCCATTTAGGAGTTGTGCACCCCTGTTGTAGAGTAATATGCATTTACAAGAACAAAATGAAAACACCTTGTATTGCATAAACCTACAACCCACACCCCACAGCATGGCAGACATCAGATACTCAGAGGAGAAGATTTTAGGAAATTGAGGCAAAAGCACAATACAAGAGGAGGCAGAGTACAAGTGCATCTCAATAAATTAGAATATCAAAAAGTTATTTTCAGGAATTCGATACAAAAAGTGAAATGCATATCTAATATATAAAGCTCAGTGTGTGTGTGTGTGTGTGTGTGTGTGTGTGTGTGTGTGTGTGTGTACGTCCGCTAAAGTAATCCGCACCGTCGCATTTACAATCACAAAATTTTGCAGACACCCCATGTGACTCAGGGAACATAATAGACTATGTTTTGTTGGGAAAATTTAACCCCGCGCTTTACAGTTACTCTCCCAAAAACCTGCCTCCATTAAAGTACATGGAGCTGTGAGCTGTTAGGATATTAATAGGAGCTGTGATTTGCTATAGGCAACGGAGGACATTGTTAGTATAAGAAGCTTATGTGTGAGGTAATAGGATGTTGGTGGGGAGACGGATAGAGGAAGACAGAAAAAGATAAACAGACAGACACAGACAGGGAAAGAGAGAGAGACAGGGAAAGAGAGAGAGACAGGGAAAGAGAGAGAGAGACAGGGAAAGAGAGAGAGAGACAGGGAAAGAGAGAGAGACAGGGAAAGAGAGAGAGACAGGGAAAGAGAGAGACAGAGACCGAGACAAGTAAAGAGACGGAAAAAGAGACAGAGACTGACGTTGAAAGACAGACGGTGAGAGAGACAGAGACAGACTGGGAGAGAGACAATTACTATCCCGAGCAACGCCAGGTACTACAGCTAGTATTATATAGAATTACACACAGAGAGATCTATTCCTATATATTATATAGTCATTACACACAGAGGTATCTATTCCTATATATTATATAGTCATTACACACAGAGGTATCTATTCCTATATATTATATAGTCATTACACAGAGGGATCTATTCCTATATATTATATAGTCATTACACAGAGGGATCTATTCCTATATATTATATAGAGTCATTACACAGAGGGATCTATTCCTATATATTATATAGTCATTACACACAGAGGTATCTATTCCTATTATATAGAGTCATTACACACAGAGGGATCTATTTCATGTGTTTATTTCTGTTAATGTTGATGATTATGGATTACAGACAATGAAAACCCAAAAGTCATTATCTCAGAAAATTAGAATATTATATAAGACCAACTGAAAAAATTATTTTAAACTCAGAAATGTTGGCGCCTACTAAAAAGTCTGTTCAGTAAATGCCTCAATACTTGGTCGTGGCTCCTTTTTGCATGAATTTGCAACAATGCGGCGTGGCATGGAGGCGATCAGCCTGTGGCACTGCTGAGGTGTTATGGAAGCCCAGGTTGCTTTGACAGCCGCATTCAGCTCATCTGCATTGTTGGCTCTGGTGTCTCATAGATTCTCTATGGGGTTGAGGTCAGGTGAGTTTGCTGGCCAATCAAGCACAGTAATACTAGGGTTAGTAAACCCGGTATTGGTACTTTTTGCAGTGTGGACAGGGGCCAAGTCCTGCTGGAAAATAAAATTTCCATCTCCAAAAAGCTTGTCTGCAGAGGGAAGCATGAAGTGCTGTAAAATTTCCTGGTAGACTGCTGCGCTGACTTTGGTTTTGATAAAGCACAGTGGAGCTACACCAGCTGATGACATGGCTCCCAAACCATCACTGATTGTGGAGACTTCCCACTAGACCTCAGCAGCTTGGATTGTGGCCTCTCCACTCTTCCTCCAGACTCTGGGACCGCGATTTCCAAATGAAATGCAAAATTTACTTTCATCTGAAAACAACACCTTGGACACTGAGAACAGTGCAGTTCTTATTCTCCTTGGCCCAGGTAAGAAGCTTCTGGCGTTGTCTATTAGTCATGAGTGGCTTGACACAAGGAATGAGACACTTGTAGCCCATGTCCTGGATACGTCTGTGTGTGGTGGCTCTTGAAGCACCGACTACAGCAGCATCCACTCCTTGTGAATCTCCCCCAAATTTTGGAATGGCCTTTTCTTAACAATCCTATCAAGACTTCAGTTATCCCGTTTGCTTGTGCACCTTTTTTCTACCACACTTTTGCCTTACACTCAACGTCCAACTAATATACTTGGATACAGCACTATGAACAGCCAGCTTCTTTAGCAATGACCTTTTGTGGCTTACCCTCCTTGTGGAGTGAGTGTGTCAATGACTGCCTTCTGTCAAGTCAGCAGTCTCCCCCATGATTGTGTAGCCTACTGAGCCAGACTAAGGGACCATTTTAAACACTTAGAAAGCCTTTGCAGGTGTTTCCTCTTAAATATTCTAATTTTATGAGATAATGACTTTTGGGTTTTCATTGTCTGTCAACCATAATCATCAACATTAGCAGAAATAAACACATGAAATAGATCCCTCTGTGTGTAATGACTCTACAGAATATATAGGAATAGATCCCTCTGTGTGTAATGACTCTATACAATATATAGGAATAGATCCCTCTGTGTGTAATGACTCTATACAATATATAGGAATAGATCCCTCTGTGTGTAATGACTCTATACAATATATAGGAATAGATCCCTCTGTGTGTAATGAGTCTATACAATATATAGGAATAGATCCCTCTGTGTGTAATGAGTCTATACAATATATAGGAATAGATCCCTCTGTGTGTAATGACTCTATACAATATATAGGAATAGATCCCTCTGTGTGTAATGAGTCTATACAATATATAGGAATAGATCCCTCTGTGTGTAATGAGTCTATACAATATATAGGAATAGATCCCTCTGTGTGTAATGACTCTATATATCGGTTTCATTTTTTGTTCTGAATAACTGAAATAAATTAAACTTTTTGATGCTTTCTAATTTATTGATAAGCACTTGTATATGCAACACCACACTAGAGAACAAGTATGTGTAACGCAACACAAGAAGAAGCCAAGTAGTTGCAACACCGAACAAAGGCCAAGTATGGGCTAAACAATACAAGAAGTAGCCAAGTATGTGCAACAATGGGTTTGAAGGAGAACCAAGTATGACAACACAATGTAACCCAAAGATGAAAAGGAGCGGGTAAAGCAAAGTAATTGTAAAGTTTCAACACAATGGTGTAAACTATCACTTTCGTACAGATTTTGTAAACACTTTTTTTTTGTGTGTGAAATATTCACTTTCACGCTACACGAACAAGAATTCAATATGTAAAGTAGGGATGATCGAATACCTCAAATATTCGGCTTCGCGAATAGGTCGCTGCTGTTCGACTATTCGCGAATATTCGATGCGCAATGTAAGTCTATGGGAAACCCGAATAACTATTCAGAACTATTCGGGCTTCCCATAAACTTACATTGCGCATTGAATATTCACATAGCGGCGACCTATTCGTCGGATATTCGCGAAGCCGATTATTTGAGGTATTCGATCATCCCTAATGTCAAGAGATACATAAAAAATAGTGATTTCACTTTAATTCAGAGCATTTCTACTGCCTTTTCAGTATTAAGCTGTGAAGAAAAGCTGGTTTTCCTCTGCCATCTTATTCTCAATTCCCGCGGTGCTTTGTGAGGGATGAGGTCATTGATTCAATAATCTTGCCGGTTGCACAGAGTAGCCGTGCTCCCGCAGTAGGGGGTGACAGAGCTCTTGTAAAATAACTAATCGCTATGGATTTTAGTCTCTTGGAAAAGTTACGGTTGACTGAGCACTTCTGCTGAGAACGAGAAACTTGGAGCCGTTCTCATTTCTTTCCAGCATCAGGATCCTACTACTCCCGCTACCCAAGAAGCCGAATTTTAGATTGGTTTGGAGAGAAACGCTCAGTAGGAATCGTGCCACTGCCAACTTTCTGGACAAGTAAGCGCTACTTTCTGTAAAATCTAACTTTTCTGGCGCCTCGAAACAGGGAGCGAAAATACAATAAAAGTAAACTACGATACAAAATAAACCTCTTATATACATAGAAATTTTGCCCACTGTGACCTGTTTACAAAGAGAAGACAAAAGCCTCAATATCGTACAGGTCAATAAAAAAAAAAAAAAATATATAAAAAAAAAATCCCATAAAATATCACACCGATCTGCAGCTATAAAAAGTTCAGCACCCATATGTACATTATAGGGAGGTTACTACACAGGTGTACTTTAGAGATTTATTTTAAATCATGCCCCCGTCTGATTTTTTTTTTCTTTTTAGGCAAGGAATAAATCAAAATTGCCAAGAAGCAGAAAAAAAAAAATGGCCACTTCAGTTTGGTGACTGGTGTCAAACATTGCACAAACCTTTTTGTTTGCAAAATTAGTTGGGGGGGGGGGGGGGAAGTAGCGTAACCAAATCTACTCCATAATACAAATAGCAGCAAACCAATTTTTTTTTATTTTACATTTTTTTTTCCTTTTTTTACTCAAAGCTGACTTTGTTGCAATTCAGTCAGCTTTAATTTATAAAAAAAACAAAAAAACCCCACAACAAAAACCCCACATCACAACATAAAAAAACGAGAAAAAAACCCCCCCAAAAAATCCCAAAAAGTACAAACAGGTTTGTACCTTTTCATCTAAGTTACTATAGCAAATCTATTACATTTAAGAAAAAGAAAAAAAAGTATTTTGCAAACTGCATATTACAAAATAAATCAGACACCATATGAGGAAAACTAGTCCTAGAGGATTTTTATAAAAAAAACAAACAAAAAAACAAAATTTCTAAAATTGGTCACTTCTAGAAGCTCAATTGTTTTAGAAAAAATGAATTTGTTGCCACAATAAAAATAAAAAAATGAAATAAATATATATATATATATATATATATATATATATTTATTTATTTTTTTTTTTTTTTCAGGGGGATGCCAGGAACAAAACAAGGCATAGTTGAAAACTAAAGCGAAGAAGAAATTTTCTATTTTATTGTTCCTCTTTTTGCCTGCAGATCGGTAGGTTCCAAGTCCTGCGCTCCCCACTGATCGATACAGGACCCGAGAGGAGCGCAAAAAAAAAGCTCCTGCCTGCATGCAGAGTGGATTCAATAGAAAGCATTGACTCCGCTTACGTGGGAGCTTTCGGCTCCTGTTTACTTCTCAGGGGACGTTTCAGCAATTGAAGGGGTCTCAGGAGCATGAACCCTAACAATCTGCTGACAACTAAAAGCAAACAAAACAAAAAAAAAAACCCAAACAACAATATGAAATAAAATTTTGCAAACCTTTAGAAACTCTAAACCAAAATGGTTAGATCATGGGGAAAACAGAAATCCTATATCTGAGGCTTGTCAGGAGAGGAGATCATAAAGAAACAAAAAGATAAAAAAAAACAAAACAAAAAAAAAGGGAAAAAAACTCCCATTTTTTGCAAACATTAGTCTTTAACAGAAGAGATAAACAAATCTGTTATTTCATGGGGAATAAAAGAGAAATTCTAAATGAGACTCCTCAGCAATGGCGATAAGAATAAAAAAATAAAATAAGACCCAAGACATCTCAATGAGAGCAAATAAATATGCTACATATGACATAAAAGTTAATGTAAGTTCATGGATTTACAAACAATACTACCATATAATGCTGAAAATGTTACTATAAAATGCTAAAAAGCCTAAAGCCCTTTCCCCAGCGGCCTGTAAGCTGTTCCTCAGGAGTGACCCGGCATCATTATAAAATCAGACTACTAAGCCCATCGTCCACGCTCAGCACCCGCTTGGCTACGAATAACAAAAGTTAATTGCCCCTTTGAAATTTGGTTGCTTTCACATTTTTTGCGCAGTTTCTAATACATTACTGCAATTCGGTAAAAAAGAAAATTTGCCAAGAACTGAACAAGAAACAATTTTTTGTCCTGCAGAAGTTTTGCAGCACGATTTCATCTAAACGACTGCTGCCGTCCACAGCGCAAAGTCTTCCCTTGGCCTGCAGCGGTCATCATAACGATGGTAGGAGCAGTCACACTATGAAGCTCGGGACCCTCAATCCCAGGATGATTTTTCTTATAAACCCTGAACTTTGAATTTCAGTTCTAAGTTTGTAACAACAACAAAAAAAAAAAAAAAACAACACACACACACACACACCTGTGGATATATACACATTTTTTTTCCAAGCACCATTTAAAAAAGGTGAACAGCCAAATCTGAATGCAGGCAAGAGCAGGCGCAGACAAGTGCAGGCGCAGACAAGTGCAGGCGCAGACAAGTGCAGGCGTACTTTGATCTGTTCTGAGCAGATGGAAGTATTGTAGTGCACCTGCGCGGGACCTCAATGCCGGCCTGTGAGGATGACGTAGAACGCATAATGCATCCCGGCTTCAAAAGGAGGATAAAGATGGCCGAAAGAGAAGGTGCTGGTACCGGGGAACGGAGACACCCATCCGACCAGTCTGCACTGCACCGCCACTTAGGTGAGTATTATAAAGTGATTTTTATGTTCTACACAGCAGCCAGGGCTCTTATATACAGTATGTTAGAATGTTGAATATAAGCGAACACTGGTGGTGGCTGCAGCTTATAAGCCCCAAATCTGGTGACAGGTTCCCTTTAAGAGGAGTAAAAAATAATAAATTGCATTCACAGGTCTCTGTTCAGACTAACACTGCTACAAGCAAACACATGAACAAAAAAAAAAAAAACTATATTAACTTGTTCTTACAAGTTTAATACTGAACTAGAAGTCATTTAAAGGGAATTTGTCAGCAGGTTTTTGCTACCTCATCTGAGGGCAGCATGATGTAGGCAAAGAGACCCTGAATCCAATAATGTATCACTTAGATTACTGGGTGCAGCCGTTCTGACACAATGAGAATTTTTTACACATGTAGTAGAGCTGAGAGAGCTGTGCACGCCTAAACCAGGCTCTCTAGAGAGATTATACATTGACAGTGAGGCGTTAATCAGAGGAAAGGGTGTGCAGGACTTCTTTGCATGTGACATTGAAGCCCAAGCAATGAGAAGTCCTGCTGCTTAAACAAAAAACAGATTGGATCTTGACAAAACAGACATCCCTGAATTCTATTTTTCAACCCTTGTAGCTTGCTGGCTTCAGATTACATAGCAAAAGCCTGCTGACAGATTCCCATTAAAAGAAAACTCCAGGAAAAATTATATGCACAGTCTTGGGCCTGAAGTGGTGGAGATAAAAGCCATCTATGGCACAGGACTAAAGATGGCATTGCGGATCAGTTTTCCTGAACTGTTCATTTAATTAAAGGCTAGGGTAATTGCCAAATTACTCAAATTTAGCTTCTAATTGTTAAAAAAAAAAAAAAATCCAATAAAAAAAAAATAAAAAAAAAAATTCAGTGCCATTCAAAAACGGGGAAAAGCCAACGAGTGAGTCAGAAGAATAACCATCAAGGAAGATTTACAAGATGTGACCTAAACAGTTCCACCCTTTTCTCACTGAAAACCAAAAGGAGTGGCACCATGTGTTGGCTAAATAGTGATTCGGGTATGGACAGTTTATAAGAAAAAGTTTCTGATTGACGAGAGACAAAAAAAAAATAAATAACCCCGGCTTCTCACGCCCAACACAACAGTGCCAAAAGCACCAACAACACTCTACAGCGCAAAAGCCTCCGGAAAGTCGAAAGGCTCAACACCAACAGGCAAAGCGACATACACCACAGAGATAACAGCTGAGGGATATTTTTGGGCAATAGTTACTATGTCCAGTGTCCATCCATGATATCAACAGGCTTTACGGAAATGCCAATACAGTTGAGGGATATATTTTTGAGCAATATTTACGATGTCCAGTGTCCATCCATGATATCAACAGGCGTTATGGAAATGCAAATATCTCCAGCACCAGGTATCCTGGAGGGGAAAACAGGACAGAGGAAATAAGACATGCCTGCCCCATTTATTCCCCCTTGCCAGAAACCATTGAGGAAAGGTCTGGCATCTCAGTAGACATTGATTGCCCCAAAGACATTGAGAATGATCACTAGATCTGACGCCGAGGATCAACAACAGAATAAAGGGGGGGGAGGGAAGTGGGGGTCTTCATATTAGGAAAAAACTGATTGACAAATGTAATAATGCATAGAAGCGTCCAAAATATTTCTGTACAACAACATAATTCCATTTGTAACATTTATCCCAACCGTAATACAAAAAAAAAAAAACCCTCAAAATCATAAACCCCCCCCCAAAAAATTGGTAGTTAGGGAGAGGTATCCAAGAACATTGATGACGGGGATGGGTTCGAGTGAGACTAACACTTTATAATACAAAAAAAAAAATAAATTCACAAAATAAAATTCCAACTGGCTCGCAGCTCAAAAAAAATCCTCTTTATAAATCACAAACCATGTGGAGGCAGATCGTTTCCATTACTTAAAAAGTGAACAAACCTAAATGTATTTCATTTATATTTTTTTTGTCTTCAAACCCTATAAGAAATGCACCAAAATGATTAGAATACCCCAAATATAGTGTTAAAACAAGGCACAGAGAGGGGCGAGCTTGGAGCTTACGAACGAGCTGCCGCCTAACCGGATCCCACACTGCTTCCGAGAATCACGAGAGACTGGAGAAAAGACGACATCATCGATGGTTTTAGAGGAAAAAGTGAGAACACAAAAACAAGACGAAAAAGAGAATAAATAAATACAAGTTCCTGGCTCCTGTATGATCCAGTTTTCTGTTTTTTTTTTGTTGTTTTGTTTTTTTTCTTTTTAAATTTTTGTCCTTTTTTGTCCCAGCAAATGGATTTGATCCTTTCCCTCTTCTAAGGATGAAAAGAAGGTAGTTGGTGCACATGGCTTTCTAGCATCAGAAAGAGTGTAGACAAAGGGTGGACTTGTCATCCACCCGCCATTAGCACCTCAAATCTTCAAGCTGTGTTTTATCATTTTTTTTATTTTAGGTTTTTGTGTGTGTTTTGTTTCTTGTTTTTATTTTTTTTTTATTTTCATTTGTCCACTTGCGACGTGAAGTTCTGTTTGGTTCTAGTAGGCTGGTTGGCATCAGGTACCTGAGACAATAGCACCAATCTCGTTGAACAGCAGATGGTGGGAGGTCGAATACTAGAGAGCGAGGCTCAGAGCAGAACTTGGTGCCACTAGGAATAAATAAAATCGCTCGGAGGACTGCGCTCTCTCGGGAGGAGTCACAGAATTGATGTTGCCGTTTTTTTGGCAACTTTCACAGGAATGTATAAAACTTTTCAACTGTCCTTTCCATCTCCTGAAAAAAGCAGAGAAAAAAAAAATGATAAAAAAAAACTTAAAAAAAAAAAACAAAACAAAAAAACCCAAAGTAATATACATTTATGAACATAATCACAGCTAGTGCAGGCTACTACACCTCCTAAAAATTACCAATATTTAGACTTGGCGGTATTTTTTTTTTTCTTATCACTTACTCCACAGGACTTTCAGGTCTATATTTGCTCAAATCAGCAAGACCCGGACCAACTGCAGGACTACTGACCAAAAATTACAGCCTTACAGACATACTTTGGGTAAGGAGACCAGTGCTCGGGAATTGCGGTATGTACAATAAATACCTGTGAATTCAGCCTACAGTCACACAATCGTGTGAGTGTTAGCATCCAAGAGAGAAGGAAACATTTTTTTTCCCCTCAGGTGCCATCCTAGCTGGATCCAATTTTATTTCATCCCTACTTTGCCCACTACAGCAGGCAAACTGGTATAACATATATTTATTTTATTCATTGACTCTTAAGTAATGGAGGAGTTAAAAACAAATGTTTAAATTTGGATAAAAGGCTCAGGTGTAAATTTTGTGTTTCACCAGTTTTCCACCGGTCTCCATAGATTTGTAATGGCAGAGTCTGATCCGCAAACAGAGGAGGATAAAACACGACCCGAGTCTCACGGACCGCGTGCTGCTCAACCTGTCGCCAGTTAGATTTGGCTTATTTATGTGCACAACTAGTGAAAGGGGTAACTTTACTTTTGTAGTTTAACTGTGAAGCAATCATTTTTTTTGTTTCTTAGATGTAATAACTTTATATATCCTCAGATGCAGTGAATGAAAAGCAGCGAAACCAGATATAGTGCACAGACGAAAGCGAGAACGCCTACTAAGACAAGCTCCATCGGGCTCAGCAGCCCATTTATCATCTTGCTCAGACAGATTGCAGCGCTTGGGCATTAACCCCCCCATACATTGATATAATATCTTAGATACAAAAGCCTTTTATTATTTGGTCGGACTTTAAAGCAGCAGCAATTGCTCAGCTTCTTCTCTAGTGCACTCGTGAACAGTGCAGACATAATACAAGGAAATTATATCAGGTTATTATTACCATTTAAAAGTAAACCAGTTACGATATGTCATATTGTCGTCTGTTTACATTATTAAATCGCTAATTTAAACCCAATGAGGCTGGGGTACTTACTGTGACAACTCCTATCAGAATGGCTGTAATATTTTGATACCAAGATGAGTATTTTGGGAATGCAGCTAAAGAGTAAGTGTATTCAATCTCTGCTCACCCACCCAGCTTGTAATGAGCAGTGTGGTATCTCAGCAGCAGGGAGGAGGGACATTGAGGAGCTGTCTACCAAGCTATGAGGGTAGAGATTCAGCAGCAGTAGGGAGGAGGAACACTGAGGAGCTGTCTACCAAGCTATGAGGGTAGAGATTCAGCAGCAGTAGGGAGGAGGAACACTGAGGAGCTGTCAAGATTCAGCTGCAGCAGGGAGGAAGGACACTGAGAAGCTGTCTACCAAGCTAGGTAAAACTAGAAATCATCAGTAGCAGAGTGGCAAGGATAGAGAGCTGCCAATCAAGCTAGATAAGCAGAGATTCAGCAGCAACAGGGAAGAGGGACAAGGAGGGGCTGCCAAACAGGCTATATGAATTGAGATTCAGCAGCAGGGAAGAGGGACAATGAGGAGCCGTCATCCAGGCTAGGTGAGTGTAATTTAGCAGCAGCAGGGAGGAGGGACACCAAGGAGCTGTCCAAACCAGGCAAAGAATAAAAAATTCAGCAGCAGCAGGGAGAAAGAACGCTGAGGAGCTGTCTACCAAACTAGAAGGGTAGAGATTCAGCAGCAACAGGGAGGAGGGACATTGAGGAGCTGTCTACCAAACTAGAAGGGTAGAGATTCAGCAGCAACAGGGAGGAGGGACATTGAGGAGCTGTCTACCAAGCTATGAGGGTAGAGATTCAGCAGCAGTAGGGAGGAAGGACACTGAGGAGCTGTCTACCAAGCTAGGAGGGTAGAGATTCAGCTGCAGCAGGGAGGAAGGACACTGAGGAGCTGTCTACCAAGATAGGAGGGTAGAGATTCAGCTGTAGCAGGGAGGAAGGACACTGAGGAGCTGTCTACCAAGATAGGAGGGTAGAGATTCAGCTGTAGCAGGGAGGAAGGTCACTGAGGAGCTGTCTACCAAGATAGGAGGGTAGAGATTCAGCTGTAGCAGGGAGGAAGGACACTGAGGAGCTGTCTAAGCAAGGTGGGTAGAGATTTAGAAGCAGTGATGAAGAATAATGAGGAGCTGACAATCAGGCAAGGTGGATGGTGATTCAGTTTGAACTCTAAAAAGGATTATACAGGTAAACATAGAGACTGGTGTACTAATTGTCAACATCCAAAGTCTCAGAGATTCACTGGGCTATAGATACGTTTACACCTGTCATTTTTACATACTCAAATGAAGGGTGTTCTAGAGGGTTCCCTCGCTAATCACTTACCTCTATTAGACTTGTTTTATCGTAGTCCGTCCTGTGTATGTAGATGCACTGGCTGAGAACAGAGTACCACCGTTCTAGTTCATCGACCGTTAAGTTGTTGCTCTTTTTGACCACATTGTCAAGAAATCTCTACAAGAAAATAAAAACAGAAAAAGTTTTGGTTACAAAAAAAAAAACTGCACTGCAGTCTATGTAAAAGCTAAATTTTGTCTTCCAGCTTTCTTCATTCTGTTATCAACTATACTGCCATATAGTGCGCGCTTGGTAGCAGCTGATTAATGGTACATAAGTGTTCACTATGTCATATACAGATCATACTGCTCTGCCCATTACAACTGGACACATACATAGTTACTAAGGTTGAAAAAAGACCTAGGTCATTCTAGTTCCACCTTCCTCCACCAGTTCTACATTTTGTCTTTAAGTCACTTATAACCAACAATGTCGTGTAGTGAGGAAATCATCCAGCCCTGATATAAAAGCTGTTATAGTATCTGCCATTACTACCTCTTGTGGTCGGCATTCCACAGTCTGACTGCTCTAACTGTAAAGAACCCTTTCCTATTTAGCTGTCGGAATCGCTTTCCTTCCACTCGCAGTGATGCCCCCTGGTCCTTAGTATTGTCTTTGGAAGAAATAAGTCATGTGCCAGTCCTTTATATACAATAGATGACAAGCGGTGCCTCCTACGTGGGCACTTACCTCGAGTCTCTTGTGATCGACAACAAGCGGTGGCTCCGGGTCCAGCACTTCCTCCAGGTGCTGCTCATTCAGTGGTATGGTGTCATCGGCGTCTGCTGTAATAGTGCCTAAAAAAACAGATCAGGAAACAAAAAGATGCCACAAAGCGACAACTGTCATAAAAAGGTGACAACAAAAATAACTAAAACACAAACCAAAATCTTCTGCAAACAGAGTTTCTCACACAGGGGGACACAACATGTCCGTACGGTATTTAACCCCTTCAGGCCCCGGGCACTTTCCGTTTTTGTTTTTTGCTCCCCTTCTTCCGAGAGCCGTAGGTTTTTTATTTTCCCGTCAATCTTGCCATATGAGGGCTTGTTTTTTTGCGGGACGAGTTGTACTTTTAAATGAAACCATAAGTTTTACCATATGGTGTACTGGAAAACAGGAAAAAAATTCCAAGTGTGGACAAACTGCAAAAAAAGTGTGATTGCACAATAGTTTTTGGGATGTTTTATTCACTATTCACTATATGGTAAAACTGACGTGTGGGTGTGATGCCTGAGGTCGGTGCGAGTTTGTAGACACCAAACATGTATAGGTTTACTTGTATCTAAGGGGTTAAAAAAAATTCACAAGCTTGTCTAATAAAAGTGGCGTACGTTTTGCGCCATATTCCGAAACCCGTAGCGTTCTCATTTTTCGGGATCTATGGCTCAAGTGACTGCTTATTTTTTGCGTCTCGAGTTGACGTTTCTAATGGTACCATTTTTGCGCAGATGCTACGTTTTGATTGCCTGTTATTGCATTTTGCGTAAAACTTGCGGCAAACAAAAAAAACGTAATTTTGGCATTTGGAATTTTTTTGCCGCTACGCCGTTTACCAATCAGATTCAGTGATTTTATATTTTGATAGATCGGGCATTTCTGAACGCGGCAATACCAAATATGTGTATATTTATTTATTTTTTTTAACCCTTTTATTTTCAATAAGGTGAAAAGGGGGGTGATTTGAACTTTGTTTTTTTTAATTTTTTAAAACTTTTTTTTATTTTTTTTTATTTTACTAGTCCCCCTAGGGGGCTATAACGATCAGCAATCCGATCGCTCTGCACTATCTGCAGATCACAGCTATACAGCTGTAAACAGTAGATACACTCACTTCCTGATTCATTCGGCTCCGGGCCGGGTGACAACGAAAGTAACTAGTCATAGCTACAGTTGTCATCACATGCCCCTGTGCTACCATGGCAACCACCGAAAGTCACGTGATCACTCACGTGACTTCCGGTGGGGGCGGCGGTAAGTGAAAATCATGGCTGTGCATATATACATCTCGCTGCCAGACTTTGGCAGCGAGATTTAAGGGGCTAATGTTATGGGTGGAATGCGATTCCACTTGTAACATACAGGCACACATGTCAGCTGTTGAAAACAGCTATGTGCACGGATCGCCGCATCCTGCCCACGGCAGGGGGCGGGGCTTAACGTCACACGCTCCATGACAGATATATCCGTCGAAGGTCGTGAAGGGGTTAAGTTAATAAACAGCAGCGATTGGAGCCAGCTCTGATCACTGCATATAGTGGCAGGAGACTGCTGTAAAATACAGTCTGTACCTGTAAGGAGTAGGCTCAGCTCCTGAGCCTGCACCATGATGAAATATTAAGTCCTGGAGATGGAAAATGTTAAAATTGTGCAAATGGCATAATTGCCCAGCACATTTGGCGGCATATCTGCTGTCCAGAGACCTCTACGTGGCTGCCTTCTTATGAACTATGGTGGGCCATTGTCTCGTGCTCCTTGAGAAGACAGATTGTCATATTTCCTGGTCCTGAGGCCCCCTCTATTTACATACCTGCCGCCTCGCGCACTCTTCCTACGCAGCAGCATGTGCCATCTATAAATATGAACCTCTTTCTATTCGACGTCAATAATTATTATAATTATCGAGACGCCCGGCAGCCGGCTCCTGATATTTGATATTTTAAGATAATGTTTGACTAAGGATCCAGAAGTGGTCACGCTTTTGATTAAGCAGCTGCTCAACATTTAAAAACCATCCGGATTCCTCGGGCGTAACCTTTCCAGGCGGCACCGAGCCTCCACCGTCTTTCAGGATGTTTGATCAGCTATTTCCGATGAGACCGGCTTCTAAAGCTCTCCTGAAATGGGGGCATCCGAAAAGCCGAGCTTCAAGCATTTACTAAACAGACGCTTTGTGCTCGGGAGAGGTTTACTGGCCGAATCCCAACACTTCTCAATGCATTACAGGCTGGAAAAATGTTACAGCCAAAACAGGGGGGAGCGAGGTTTACAAAATTATTATTTTTACGATATCGAAAAGTGCACCCATCCTGTATGTGTACAGGAGTAAAAATTTTAAAAAATATAATAAAAATAGTTTTGCCCAGTATGACTCGAATACTGCATTTTCCCCCAGTTTTCCCCTCTGCAGGTTCTCTCAGTTGTCTCTGAGCTAGAGGGTGAAAACTAGCTGCTACATTGTCCCAGATATATACCGTGCACAGACATGAGGGATTTCTGCCTCCTGTCTCTTATGTAGCACATGATCAGAAGCAGCAGCAGAATGGAGGCCATTATACAACAGCACTGAGCAGTGTAGTTGTGAATCCAGAATTGGGAGAGATAAAACACTTACTAGAAAGCAACAGCATGAAGCAAATAATACACCAGTACAGCTTGATGTAGCTGAGTATCCAGCAGTGAGGCAAGATAAGACACTTACTAGAAAGCAACAGCATGTAGGAAATTATACAGCAGTACAGTGTGATGTAGCGGGGAATCCAGCTTTGGGGTGAGATAAAACACTTACTGGAAAGCAGTAGCATGAAAGAAATTATATAGCAGTACAGTGTGATGTAGCTGGGAATCCAGCAGTGAGGCAAGATAAGAGACTTACTAGAAAGCAACAGCATGTAGGAAAGTATACAGCAGTACAGTGTGATGTAGCTGGGAATCCAGCTTTGGGGTGAGATAAAACATTTACTGGAAAGCAACAGCATGAAGGAAATTATACAGCAGTACAGTACAAACAGACCCCTCCCACCTGGCTTAACCCAGTCAGCGTCCAGCTATAGTTATGACAATAGGGGGCTTGGATTTAACACACCAAACAAAAGAACACTGGAGTGGTGCTTTAAAGCAACCTAATTCCATAGAATATGACAATCTGATAAAAAAAGAAGGGAATTTTGTTTACTTACCGTAAATTCCTTTTCTTCTAGCTCCTATTGGGAGACCCAGACAATTGGGTGTATAGCTTCTGCCTCCGGAGGCCACACAAAGTATTACACTTTAAAAAGTGTAACCCCTCCCCTCTGCCTATACACCCTCCCGTGGATCACGGGCTCCTCAGTTTTGGTGCAAAAGCAGGAAGGAGAAGACTTATGAATTGGTCTAGGGTAAATTCAATCCGAAGGATGTTCGGAGAACTGAACCATGAACCAAAAGAACAATTCAACATGAACAACATGTGTACACAAAAGAACAACCAGCCCGAAGGGAACAGGGGCGGGTGCTGGGTCTCCCAATAGGAGCTAGAAGAAAAGGAATTTACGGTAAGTAAACAAAATTCCCTTCTTCTTTGTCGCTCCATTGGGAGACCCAGACAATTGGGACGTCCTGGAGCAGTCCCTGGGTGGGTAAAAACAATACCTCAATAGAAGGCGCCGAAAACGGCCCCCTCTTACAGGTGGGCAACCGCCGCCTGGAGGACTCGCCTACCTAGACTGGCGTCTGCCGAAGCATAGGTATGCACTTGATAGTGCTTCGTGAAAGTGTGCAGACTAGACCACGTAGCTGCCTGACACACCTGCTGAGCCGTCGCCCGGTGCCGCAATGCCCAGGACGCACCTACGGCTCTGGTAGAATGGGCTTTCAACCCTGAAGGGAGCGGAAGCCCAGAAGTACGGTAGGCCTCGAGAATCGGTTCCTTGATCCACCGAGCCAAGGTTGACTTGGAGGCCTGAGAGCCCTTGCGCTGGCCAGCGACAAGGACAAAGAGCGCGTCTGAACGGCGCAGGGGCGCCGTGCGAGACACGTAGAGCCGGAGTGCTCTCACTAGATCCAAAGAGTGCAAATCCTTTTCACACTGGTGAATTGGATTAGGGCAAAAGGAAGGCAAGGAGATATCCTGATTTAGATGAAAAGGGGATACCACCTTAGGGAGAAATTCCGGGACAGGACGCAGAACCACCTTATCCTGGTGAAAAACCAGGAAGGGAGCTTTGCATGACAGCGCTGCAAGCTCAGACACTCTCCGAAGTGATGTGACTGCCACCAGGAAGGCCACCTTCTGAGAAAGACGGGAGAGAGACATCTCGCAGCGGCTCAAAAGGCGGCTTTTGAAGAGCCGTCAGGACCCTGTTAATATCCCAAGGTTCCAACGGACGTTTGTAAGGTGGGACCATGTGGCAAACCCCCTGCAGGAACGTGCGGACCTGCGGAAGCCTGGCTAGACGCTTTTGAAAAAACACGGAGAGCGCCGAAACTTGGCCCTTGAGAGAGCCGAGGGACAAACCCTTGTCCATTCCAGATTGTAGGAATGAAAGGAATGTGGGTAAGGCAAACGGCCATGGAGGAAAACCGTTATCAGAGCACCAGGATAAGAAGATTTGCCAAGACCTGTAATAGATCTTGGCGGACGTAGGCTTCCTGGCTTGTCTCATGGTGGCAATGACATCCTGAGATAGCCCTGAAGACACTAGGAGCCAGGACTCAATGGCCACACAGTCAGGTTGAGGGCCACAGAATTCAGATGGAACAACGGGCCTTGTGACAGCAAGTCTGGGCGGTCTGGAAGTGCCCACGGTTGACCCACCGCGAGATGCCACAGATCCGGATACCATGACCGCCTCGGCCAGTCTGGAGCGAAGAGAATGGCGCGACGGCATTCGGACCGGATCTTGCATAGTACCCTGGGCAGCATTGCCAGAGGTGGAAACACGTATGGCAGTCGGTCCAGGATTGGTCGCAGTTTCAAGGCGTCCGCTGCCAGAGCTCTGTGATCCTGAGACCGAGCCATGAAGGCCGAGACCTTGTTGTTGTGTCGTGACGCCATGAGGTCGACTTCCGGCATTCCCCAGCGGCGACAGATCTCTCGAAACACGTCTGGGTGAAGAGACCATTCCCCCGTGTCCATGCCCTGATGACTGAGAAAATCTGCTTCCCAGTTTTCCACGCCCGGGATGTGAACTGCGGAGATGGTGGAGGCTGTGGCTTCCACCCACTGCAGAATCCGCCGGACTTCCTGGAAGGCTTGACGACTGCGAGTGCCGCCTTGGTGGTTGATGTAAGCGACGGCAGTGGCGTTGTCCGACTGGATTCGGATCTGCCTGCCCTCCAGCCACCGATGGAAAGCCAATAGGGCTAGATATACTGCCCTTATCTCCAGGATATTGATCTGAAGGGACGATTCTATTGGATTCCAGGTTCCTTGAGCCCTGTGGTGGAGAAAAACCGCTCCCCAACCTGACAGGCTCGCGTCCGTGGTGACCACGGCCCAGGTTGGAGGTAGGAAGGATTTTCCCCGAGACAGAGATGTGGGTAGGAGCCACCACTGAAGTGATGTTTTGGTTGCAAGGGAAAGAGAGATGTTCTTGTCGAGGGAAGCCGAACTCTTGTCCCATTTGCGAAGAATGTCCCATTGGAGTGGCCGTAGATGGAATTGCGCGAACGGCACTGCTTCCATAGCTGCAACCATCTTCCCCAGGAAGTGCATGAGGCGCCTTAAGGGGTGTGACTGACTCCGAAGAAGTGATTGCACCCCCGCTTGCAGAGAAAGCTGTTTGTCCCGCGGTAGCTTGACTAACGCTGGCTGGGTATGAAACTCCATCCCGAGGTAAGTCAGTGATTGGGTCGGTGTCAACTTGGATTTCGGGAAATTGATGATCCACCCGAACGCTGGAGAGTCTCCAGAGTGACGGAAAGACTTCGTTGACACGCCACCCGAGAAGGAGCCCTGACTAGGAGATCGTCCAAGTAGGGGATCACCGAGTGGCCCTGAGAGTGCAGGACCGCCACGACGGATGCCATGACTTTGGTGAAAACCCGTGGGGCTGTCGCCAGGCCGAAGGGCAATGCGACGAACTGGAGGTGTTCGTCCCCGATGGCGAAACGCAGGAAACGATGTTCGGGTGCGATCGGCACATGGAGATAAGCATCCTTGATGTCGATCGATGCTAGGAAGTCTCCTTGTGACATCGAGGCGATGACCGAGCGGAGAGATTCCATCCGAAATAGTCTGGTTCTCACATGTCTGTTGAGCAGCTTGAGGTCCAGAACGGGACGGAATGACCCGTCCTTTTTTGGCACCACGAACAAGTTGGAGTAAAAACCGCGACCACGTTCCTGAAGGGGAACGGGAATCACAACTCCATCTATCTTTAGAGCGTCCACTGCCTGAAAAAGTGCGTCGGCCTGTGCGGGGGGTGGGGAGGTTCTGAAGAAACGAGCCGTAGGTCGAGAGCTGAACTCTATCCTGTAACCATGAGACAGAATGTCTCTCACCCATCGGTCTTGAATGTGTGGCCACCAGGCGTCGCCAAAGCGCGAGAGCCTGCCACCAACCGAGGATGTGGCTAGATGAGGCCGAGAGTCATGAGGAGGCCGTCTTGGAGGCAGTGCCTCCTGCGGCCTTTTGGGGGCGTGACTTGGACCGCCACGCATAGGAGTTCCTCTGGCCTTTCTCCGGCCGGTTGGACGAAGAGGATTGGGACTTGGCGGAGGGACGAAAGGACCGAAACCTCGATTGGATTTTTCTCTGCTGAGGTCTCTTAGGTTTGGACTGGGGTAAGGAGGAGTCCTTTCCCGAGGATTCCTTAATAATCTCATCCAACCGTTCGCCAAACAAACGTTCGCCAGAAAAAGGCAAACCAGTTAAGAACCTTTTGGAAGCAGAGTCTGCTTTCCATTCGCGCAGCCACATGGCCCTGCGGACTGCCACGGAGTTAGCGGATGCTACAGCCGTACGGCTAGCGGAGTCCAGTACGGCGTTCATGGCGTAGGACGAAAGAAGGGAATTTTGTTTACTTACCGTAAATTCCTTTTCTTCTAGCTCTAATTGGGAGACCCAGACAATTGGGTGTATAGCTACTGCCTCCGGAGGCCACACAAAGTATTACACTTAAAAGTGTAAGGCCCCTCCCCTTCTGCCTATACACCCCCCGTGGGATCACGGGCTCCTCAGTTTTAGTGCAAAAGCAAGAAGGAGGAAAGCCAATAAACTGGTTTAAAGCAAATTCAATCCGAAGGAATATCGGAGAACTGAAACCATTCAACATGAACAACATGTATATACAAAAAAACAGGGGCGGGTGCTGGGTCTCCCAATTAGAGCTAGAAGAAAAGGAATTTACGGTAAGTAAACAAAATTCCCTTCTTCTTTGTCGCTCTATTGGGAGACCCAGACAATTGGGATGTCCAAAAGCAATCCCTGGGTGGGTAAATAATACCTCGTAGTAGAGCCGTAAAACGGCCCCTTCCTACAAGTGGGCAACTGCCGCCTGAAGGACTCGTCTGCCTATGCTGGCATCCGCCGAAGCATAGGCATGCACCTGATAGTGTTTCGTGAAAGTGTGGAGGCTGGACCAGGTAGCCGCCTGACACACCTGCTGAGCCGTAGCCTGGTGCCTCAAGCCCAGGACGCACCCACAGCTCTGGTAGAATGGGCCTTCAGGCCTGAGGGAACCGTAAGCCCCGCAGAACGATAAGCTCGAGAATTGGTTCCTTGATCCACCGAGCCGGGCTTGATTTGGAAGCCTGTGACCCTTTACGCTGGCTAGCGACAAGGACAAGAATGCATCCGAGCGGCGCAGGGGCGCCGTACGATAGATGTAGAGTCTGAGTGCTCTCACCAGATCTAATCAAGTGCAAATCCTTTTCACATTGGTGAACTGGATGAGGACAAACAGAGGGTACGGGGATACCCTGATTGAGATGAAAGGGGGGAAACCACCTTAGAGATAAATTCCGGAACCGGACGCAGAACCCCTTGACCTGGTGAGACACCGGGAAGGGGGCCTTGCACGACAATGCTGCCCCAGACAGACACTCTCCGAAGTGAAGTGACTGCCACAAGGAAAACCACTTTCTGCGAAAGGCGTGAGAGGGAAAAAACTCTCATAGGCTCGAATGGTGGTTTCTGAAGAACCATCAGCACTCTGTTCAAATCACAGGGTTCTAACAGTCGTTTGTAAGGAGGGACTAATCGGCAAACCCCCTGCAGGAACGTGCGTACCTGAGGAAGTGTTGCTAGGCGCTTCTGAAAAAATACAGAGAGCGCTGAGATTTGTCCCTTAAGGGAGCCGAGCGACAAACCTTTTTCCAAACCGGATTGCAGGAAGGAAAGAAAGTAGGCAAGGCAAATGGCCAGGGAGAAACTCCCTGAGCAGAGCACCAAGATAAGAATATCTTCCACGTTCTGTGGTAGATCTTGGCGGACGTTGGTTTCCTAGCCTGTCTCATGGTGGTAATGACCTCTTGAGATAACCCTGCAGATGCTAGGATCCAGGACTCAATAGCCACACCGTCAGGTTGAGGGCCGCAGAATTCAGATGGAAAAACGGCCCTTGAGACAGCAAGTCTGGTCGGTCTGGTAGAGCCCACGGTTGGCCTACCGCGAGATGCCACAGATCCGGGTACCACGACCTCGTTGGCCCGTCTGGAGCGACGAGGATGGCGCGGCGGCAGTCGGACCTGATCTTGCGTAACACTCTGGGCAACAGTGCCAGAGGAGGAAACACATAAGGGAGTTGAAACTGCGACCAATCCTGAACTAAGGCGTCTGCCGCCAGAGCTCTGTGATCTTGAGACCGTGCCATGAATGTTGGGACCTTGTTGTTGTGCCGGGACGCCATTAGGTCGACGTCCGGCATCTCCCAGCGGCAACAGATCTCCTGAAACACGTCCGGGTGAAGAGACCATTCCCCTGCGTCCATGCCCTGGCGACTGAGAAAATCTGCTTCCCAGTTTTCTACGCCCGGAATGTGAACTGCGGATATGGTGGAAATTCGGATCTGCTTGCCTTCCAGCCACTGCTGGAAGGCTTGTAGGGCAAGATACACTGCCCTGATTTCCAGAACATTGATCTGAAGGGTGGACTCCTGCTGAGTCCACGTACCTTGAGCCCTGTGGTGGAGAAAAACTGCTCCCCACCCTGACAGACTCGCGTCCGTTGTGACCACCGCCCAGGATGGGGGTAGGAAAGACTTTCCTTTTGACAATGAGGTGGGACGAAGCCACTACTGAAGAGAATCCTTGGCCGCCTGAGAAAGGGAGACGTTCCTGTGCAGGGACGTCGACTTCCCGTCCCATTGGCGGAGAATGTCCCATTGTAGTGGACGCAGATGAAACTGCGCGAAAGGGACTGCCTCCATTGCTGCTACCATCTTCCCTAGGAAGTGCATGAGGCGTCTCAAGGGGTGCGACTGGCCCTGAAGGAGAGATTGCACCCCTGTCTGTAGTGAACGCTGTTTGTTCAGCGGAAGCATCACTATCGCTGAGAGAGTATGAAACTCCATGCCAAGATATGTTAGCGATTGGGTCGGGGTCAGATTTGACTTTGAAAAGTTGATGATCCACCCGAAACTCTGGAGAGTCTCCAGCGCAACGTTCAGGCTGTGTTGGCATGCCTCTTGAGAGGGTGCCTTGACAAGTAGATCGTCCAAGTAAGGGATCACAGAGTGACCCTGAGAGTGCAGGACTGCTACTACTGCTGCCATGACCTTGGTGAAGACCCGTGGGGCTGTCGCCAGACCGAAAGGCAGGGCTACGAACTGAAGGTGTTCGTCTCCTATAACGAAGCGTAGAAAAACGCTGGTGCTCTGGAGCAATCGGCACGTGGAGATAAGCATCCATGATGTTTATTGATGCTAGGAAATCTCCTTGAGACATTGAGGCGATGACGGAGCGGAGGGATTCCATCCGGAACCGCCTGGTTTTCACATGCTTGTTGAGCAGTTTTAGGTCCAGAACAGGACGGAAAGACCCGTCCTTTTTTGGCACCACAACAAATTGGAGTAAAAACCGTGACCTTGCTCCTGAAGAGGAACAGGGATCACCACTCCTTCTGCCTTTAGAGAGCACCCGCCTGCAGAAGGGCACCGGCTCGGTCGGGAGGTGGAGAAGTTCTGAAGAATCGAGTCGGAGGACGAGAACTGAACTCTATCCTGTACCCGTGAGACAGAATGTCTCTCACCCAACGGTCTTTGACCTGTGGCAGCCAAATGTCGCCAAAGCGGGAGAGCCTGCCACCGACCAAGGATGCGGAGAGAGGAGGCCGAAAGTCATGAGGAAGCCGCCTTGGTAGCGGTTCCTCCGGCTGCCTTCTTTGGGCGTGACTGAGCCCGCCAAGACTCTGAGCTCCTCCGATCCTTTTGAGTCCTTTTGGACGAGGAGAATTGGGACCTGCCCGAGCCTTGAAAGGACCGAAACCTCGACTGTCCCCTCCTCTGTTGGGGTTTGTTAGGTTTGGGCTGGGATAAGGAAGAATCCTTACCCTTGGACTGTTTAATGATTTCATCCAATCTCTCACCAAACAGTCTGTCATCAGAAAATGGCAAACTGGTTAAGCACTTATTTGGAAGCAGAATCTGCCTTCCATTCCCTTAACCACAAGGCTCTGCGTAAAACCACGGAGTTGGCGGACGCCACTGCCGTACGGCTCGTAGAGTCCAGGACAGCATTAATAGCGTAAGACGCAAATGCAGACATTTGAGAGGTTAAGGACGCTACTTGCGGAACAGATGTACGTGTGACAGTGTCAATCTGCGCAAGACCAGCTGAAATAGCTTGGAGTGCCCATACAGCTGCGAATGCTGGAGCAAACGACGCGCCGATAGCTTCATAGATGGATTTCAACCAGAGCGCCATCTGTCTGTCAGTGGCATCTTTAAGTGAAGCCCCATCGTCCACTGCAACTATGGATCTAGTCGCAAGCCTGGAGATTGGAGGATCCACCTTTGGACACTGGGTCCAGCACTTGACCACGTCAGGGGGAAAGGGATAACGTGTATCCTTAAGACGTTTGGAGAAACGCTTATCTGGATAAGCGTGGTGATTGTGAACTGCTTCTCTGAAGTCAGAGTGGTCCAGAAAAGTACTCAATTTACGCTTGGGATACCTGAAATGGAATTTCTCCTGCTGTGAAGCTGACTCCTCCACTGGAGGAGCTGAGGGAGAAATATCCAACATTCCATTGATGGACGCTATAAGATCATTCACTATGGCGTCACCATCAGGGGTATCCAGATTGAGAGCGGTCTCAGGATCAGAATCCTGATCAGCTACCTCTGCCTCATCATACAGAGAGTCCTCCTGCTGGGACCCTGACCAGTGTGATGAAGTCGAGGGCCGCTCCCAGCGAGCTCGCTTAGGCTGTCTGGGACTGTCGTCCGTGTCAGAGCCTTCACCCTGGGATGCATGGGACTCCCCCGGAGCACGGATTTGTTCCAAATGAGGGGGGCCAGGGAGCATTGAATCAACAGTGCCCATGGTCTGAGTTACCGGTCTGGACTGCAAAGTCTCTAGGATTTTAGTCATAGTCAGAGACAATCTATCAGCAAAAACTGCAAACTCCGTCCCTGTCACCTGGACAGTGTTCACAGGTGGTTCTCCTTGGGCCACCTCTAGCAGAGACCCCGGCTGAGCAAGTGCTACAGGGGAGCATTGCACCCAATGGGGGTCAGTGGAACCTGCCGGTAGAACAGCCTCACATGCGGTACAAGCAGCATAAAAAGCCTGTGCCTTGGCACCCTTGCTATTTTGCGGACGACATGCTGTTGTCTAGCCATCTAGGAGGGTATATAGCCAAGAATAGCGACCGTACAGTGCAATGTATAACATACAAGCATAAAGTACAAATGAACACTTCGGCACTAGTGGGGTCAGCACCTCAGGTGCTGCTTACCGCCCGCTCAAAAGCGGGTGTGTGGTCGCCCGAATCCTGTGTCTGGGTCTCAAAGAGCTTGTCTCCCTTCTCCAGCTCAGACTGCAAACAGGAATGACTGCCGGCGTCCTGTGGAGAGGGGCGGGCCGTGGGCATGCCCCAGACAAAGTGCGGGAAACTGGCGTCTCACTGTGCCCAGTGAGGGGGCTGGAGTATGCTAAGCAGACTCCAGCCCTCGGCGCTGACGTTCTGAACAGCGTCCCGCCCTTCCCCTGACTGGCAGGCCTGGGGGCGGGAACGAAACGAAACTAGGCCGCAAAAGCCGGGGACTCGATTTATAAGCGCGGCCGTCGTAAAAGCACGGCCAGCGCGGAAGTCCCCGGCGCACCACAAGTCCCAGCCGCGCCACAGTGTAAAAACAGCCAGCAGCGGCCGGCGCGGCAGTTCCTAATACATAAACTCACTCAGCTAAGCTGCAGTGAGTAATAACACAAGCGCTCCGCGCTGTTGTCCCCGGCGCACTAACACACCCAGCATGCTGGTGTGTGTGTGCGCGATTTGTACGGGGACACAGAGTACCTTAATGTAGCAGGGCCCTGTCCCTGACGATACTCAGCTCCATATCCAGCAGGTTCTCCGGGTCTGTGGATGGAGCACGGTCTCAGTGCCTGGAGACCGGTAAGATCCCACTTCACCCAGAGCCCTGAGGGGGATGGGGAAGGAAAGCAGCATGTGGGCTCCAGCCTCCGTACCCGCAATGGATACCTCAACCTTAACAAACACCGCCGACAAGAGTGGGGTGAGAAGGGAGCATGCTGGGGGCCCCATATGGGCCCACTTTTCTTCCATCCGACATAGTCAGCAGCTGCTGCTGACTAAAACAGTGGAGCTATGCGTGGATGTCTGACCTCCTTCGCACAAAGCATGAAAACTGAGGAGCCCGTGATCCCACGGGGGGTGTATAGGCAGAAGGGGAGGGGCCTTACACTTTTAAGTGTAATACTTTGTGTGGCCTCCGGAGGCAGTAGCTATACACCCAATTGTCTGGGTCTCCCAATAGAGCGACAAAGAAATGCTGATGCCTGAGAGGTCAAGGAAGAAACATGTGGAGCAGAATTCCGCGTGACAGCATTAATCTCAGTCAGACATGCCGAGATTGCTTGGAGAGCCCACACGGCCGCAAAGGCCGGGGCGAAAGACGCGCCCGTGGCCTCATAAATAGACTTCACCAAGAGCTCTATCTGTCGGTCAGTGGCATCCTTCAGGGATGAGCCATCGGCAACAGACACAACGGACCTAGTAGCCAATCTAGAGACTGGAGGATCCACCTTGGGAGAATGTGCCCAGCCCTTAACGACTTCAGGTGGAAAGGGATAACGTGTGTCAGTGAGCCGTTTAGCAAAGCGCTTGTCCGGAACCGCTCTGGGCTTCTGGACAGCGTCCCTGAAGTTAGAGTGATCAAAAAACATATTGCGCGTACGTTTGGGGAATCGAAATTGGTGTTTCTCCTGCTGAGAATCCGACTCCTCTGCAGGAGGAGGCGGTGGTGAGAGATCCAACACCTGGTTGATGGACGAGATAAGATCATTTACTAAGGCGTCCCCCTCAGGGGTATCAAGGTTAAGGGCGAAGTCAGGGTCAGAGCCCTGAGCTCTCACGTCCGCCTCGTCGTCCTGCGAGTCCTCAAGCTGGGATCCAGAGCAGCGTGAGGAGGCCGGGGAAGAGTCCCAGCGAGGCCGCTTAGCCGGTCTGGGGCTGCGGTCCGGGCAGGAGTCCTCCGCGAAGGGCCTGGAGGAGACAGACTAACAGGGGCCGGGGCCTGTGAACGGCCTGGTCTGGACTGCAAAGCCTCAAGGAGCTTAGATGACCATTTGTCCATAGACTGTGCAATGGACTGAGAAAGTGACAGAGAGTTTCTCAGCGAAAGAGGCCAACGACGGTGACTCTGTCCCTGCAGCCTGTTCAGTGGGAGCAGGGGGATCTACATGAGCCGAGGGGCCCACAAGTGCCCTAGGCTCCGGCTGAGCAAGCGTGGCAGGAGTCAAGCATTGATCACAGTGAGGGTAGGTGGATCCCGCAGGCAACATAGCCCCACAAGAGGTACAGGCCGCGAAAAAAATCTGTGCCTTAGTAGCTTTGCTCCTTGTGGACGACATGCTGTTGTCTCTTAGGAGAGTGACCACTGAGGGTATATAGGAAAAGGGTATACAGCCTTTCCGAACAGATATATATATCTATTATATATATATATATCCCGGCACCCTAGAGGGACCAGCACCGGGTGACCGGTGTGGCTTACCAACCACTAACGAGCGGAGTGTGTCCTCCAGATTCCCTGTCGTGGATCCCCCGGAGCTGCAGAGCTTTGCTGCTGAGTAGCATCCACCGGCAGAATGCTAAAGAAGGGAATTTTGTTACTTACCGTAAATTCCTTTTCTTCTAGCTCCAATTGGGAGACCCAGACGATTGGGTGTATAGCTACTGCCTCCGGAGGCCACACAAAGCATTACACTAAAAAGTGTAAGGCCCCTCCCCTTCTGGCTATACACCCCCCGTGGGATCACGGGCTGCTCAGTTTTAGTGCTAAAGCAAGAAGGAGGAAAGCCAATAACTGGTTTAAACAAATTCAATCCGAAGGAACCTCGGAGAACTGAAACCGTTCAACATGAACAACATGTATACCCGAAAAAACCAAAAATCCCGAAGGAAACAGGGCGGGTGCTGGGTCTCCCAATTGGAGCTAGAAGAAAAGGAATTTACGGTAAGTAACAAAATTCCCTTCTTCTTCGGCGCTCCATTGGGAGACCCAGACGATTGGGACGTCCAAAAGCAGTCCCTGGGTGGGTAAATTAATACCTCAAGATACCGCTGCAAAACAGCCCTCCTCTACGAGGAGGCAACTGTCGCCTGCAGGACTCTTCTACCTAGGCTGGCGTCCGCCGCCGCGTAGGTATGCACCTGATAATGTTTGGTGAAAGTGTGCAGACTCGACCAGGTAGCTGCCTGGCACACCTGTTGAGCCGTAGCCTGGTGTCGTAACGCCCAGGACGCACCCACGGCTCTGGTAGAATGGGCCTTCAGCCCTGATGGAACCGGAAGCCCAGCAGAACGGTAGGCTTCAAGAATTGGCTCCTTGATCCATCGAGCCAGGGTGGATTTGGAAGCCTGCGACCCTTTGCGCTTTCCAGCGACAAGGACAAAGAGTGCATCTGAGCGGCGCAGTGGCGCCGTGCGGGAAATGTAGATTCTGAGTGCTCTCACCAGATCTAACAAATGCAAATCCTTCTCATACCGATGAACCGGATGAGGACAAAAGGAAGGTAAGGAGATATCCTGATTGAGGTGAAAGGAGGATACCACCTTAGGGAGAAACTCCTGAATCGGGCGCAGCACCACCTTGTCCTGGTGAAACACCAGGAAGGGAGCTTTGGACGACAGCGCTGCCAGTTCGGACACCATCCGAAGAGACGTAACCGCTACTAGAAAGGCCACTTTCTGTGAGAGTCGAGAAAGTGAAACATCTTTCAGAGGCTCGAAGGGCGGCTTCTGTAGAGCTATGAGAACCCTGTTCAGATCCCATGGATCTAACGGCCGTTTGTACGGCGGGACAATGTGACAAACCCCCTGCAGGAACGTGCGTACCTGAGGAAGTCGTGCTAGGCGCTTCTGAAAGAATACCGATAGCGCTGAGACTTGCCCTTTAAGGGAGCCGAGCGATAAGCCTTTTTCCAAACCAGATTGCAGAAAGGAAAGAAAGGTAGGCAATGCAAATGGACAGGGGGACACTCCCTGAGCCGAGCACCAGGATAAGAAAAT
Source organism: Anomaloglossus baeobatrachus (assembly GCF_048569485.1). Lineage (NCBI taxonomy): Eukaryota > Metazoa > Chordata > Amphibia > Anura > Aromobatidae > Anomaloglossus > Anomaloglossus baeobatrachus. The sequence continues at coordinate 647,649,267 of NC_134355.1, forward strand.
CTTCCACGTCCTGTGATAGATCTTAGCAGACGTGGGTTTCCTAGCTTGTCTCATGGTGGCAACGACCCCTTGAGACAATCCTGAAGACGCTAGGATCCAGGACTCAATGGCCACACAGTCAGGTTCAGGGCCGCAGAATTCAGGTGGAAAACGGCCCTTGTGACAGTAAGTCTGGCCGGTCTGGTAGCGCCCACGGTTCGCCGACCGTGAGATGCCACAGGTCCGGGTACCACGACCTCCTCGGCCAGTCTGGGGCGACGAGGATGGCGCGGCGGCAACCGGATCTGATCTTGCGTAGCACTCTGGGCAAGAGTGCCAGAGGGGGAAACACATAGGGCAGCTGGAACTGCGACCAATCTTGCACTAAGGCGTCTGCCGCTAGAGCTCTTTGATCGCGAGACCGCGCCATGAAGGTTGGGACCTTGTTGTTGTGCCGAGACGCCATTAGGTCTACGTCCGGCATTCCCCAGCGGCGACAGATCTCCTGAAACACGTCTGGGTGAAGGGACCATTCCCCTGCGTCCATGCCCTGGCGACTGAGGAAGTCTGCTTCCCAATTGTCTACGCCCGGGATGTGAACTGCGGATATGGTGGAGGCCGTGGCTTCCACCCACATCAGAATCCGCCGGACTTCCTGGAAGGCTTGCCGGCTGCGTGTCCCGCCTTGGTGGTTGATGTATGCCACCGCTGTGGAGTTGTCCGACTGAACTCGGATCTGCTTGCCTTCCAGCCGCTGCTGGAAGGCTAGTAGGGCTAGATACACTGCCCTGATTTCCAGAACATTGATCTGAAGGGTGGACTCCTGCTGAGTCCAGGTACCCTGAGCCCTGTGGTGGAGAAAAACTGCTCCCCACCCTGACAGACTCGCATCTGTCGTGACCACCTCCCAGGATGGGGGTAGGAAGGACCTCCCTTGTGATAAAGAGGTGGGAAGAAGCCACCACTGAAGAGAGTCCTTGGCCGTCTGGGAAAGGGAGACTTTCTTGTTTAAGGACGTCGACTTCCCGTCCCATTGGCGGAGAATGTCCCATTGAAGCGGGCGCAGATGAAACTGCGCAAACGGGACTGCCTCCATTGCTGCCACCATCTTCCCTAGGAAGTGCATGAGGCGTCTTAAGGGGTGCGACTGGCCTTGAAGGAGAGAATGCACCCCCGTCTGTAGTGAACGCTGTTTGTCCATCGGAAGCTTCACTATCGCTGAGAGAGTATGAAACTCCATGCCAAGATACGTTAGTGATTGTGTCGGTGACAGATTTGACTTCGAAAAGTTGATGATCCACCCGAAAGTCTGGAGAGTCTCCAGCGCAACGTTCAGGCTGTGTTGGCATGCCTCCTGAGAGGGTGCCTTGACAAGTAGATCGTCCAGGTAAGGGATCACCGAGTGTCCCTGCGAGTGTAGGACTGCTACCACTGCTGCCATGACCTTGGTGAAAACCCGTGGGGCTGTCGCCAGACCGAATGGCAGGGCTACGAACTGAAAATGTTCGTCTTCTATCACGAAGCGTAGAAAACGCTGGTGTTCTGGCGCAATCGGCACGTGGAGATAGGCATCTTTGATGTCTATTGATGCCAAGAAATCTCCTTGAGACATTGAGGCAATGACGGAGCGGAGGGATTCCATCCGGAACCGTCTGGTTTTCACGTGCTTGTTGAGCAGTTTTAGGTCCAGAACAGGACGGAAAGAGCCGTCCTTTTTTGGTACCACAAAGAGATTGGAGTAAAAACCTTGACCTTGTTCCTGAAGGGGAACAGGGATCACCACTCCTTATGCCCTTAGAGAGCCCACCGCCTGCAGAAGAGCATCGGCTCGGTCAGGATGTGGAACAGTCCTGAAGAACCGCGACAGAGGACGAGAACAGAACTCTATCTTGTACCCGTGGGACAAAATGTCTGTTACCCACCGGTCTTTGACCTGTGGCAGCCAAATGTCGCAAAAGCGGGAGAGCCTGCCACCGACCGAGGATGCGGAGGGAGGAGGCCGAAAGTCATGAGGTCGCCGCTTTGGAAGCGGTACCTCCGGCTGACTTCTTTGGGCGTGAGAGAGCCCGCCAGGAATCTGAGTTCCTCTGCTCCTTCTGAGTCCCTTTGGACGAGGAGAATTGGCCCCTGCCCGAGCCTCGAAAGGATCGAAACCTCGACTGTCCCCTCCTCTGTTGAGGCTTGTTTGATCTGGGCTGAGGTAAGGAGGAATCCTTACCTTTGGACTGTTTAATGATTTCAGCCAATTGCTCACCAAACAGTCTGTCTCCAGATAATGGTAAACTGGTTAAGCATTTTTTGGAAGCAGAATCTGCTTTCCATTCCTTTAGCCACAAGGCTCTGCGTAACACCACAGAGTTGGCGGACGCCATTAAGGTACGGCTCGCAGAGTCCAGGACAGCATTGATAGCATAAGTTGCAAATGCAGACATCTGTGAAGTTAAGGACGCCACTTGCGGCACTGATGGACGTATGATAGAGTCCACCTGCGCCAGACCAGCTGAAATAGCTTGGAGCGCCCACACGGCTGCGAATGCTGGAGCAAACGACGCGCCGATAGCTTCGTAGACAGATTTCAACCAAAGGTCCATCTGCCTGTCATTGGCATCTTTAAGTGAAGCCCCATCTTCCACCGCAACTATGGATCTAGCCGCAAGCTTGGAGATTGGGGGATCCACCTTTGGACACTGGGTCCAGCGTTTGACCACGTCAGGGGGAAAGGGATAACGTGTATCCTTAAGACGTTTGGAGAAGCGCTTATCTGGATAAGCATTGTGTTTCTGGACTGCTTCTCTGAAGTCAGAGTGGTCCAGAAAAGTGCTCAATTTACGCTTAGGATACCTGAAATGGAATTTCTCCTGCTCTGCAGCTGCCTCCTCCGCTGGAGGAGCCGGGGGAGAAAGATCCAACAGTTTATTGATGGCCGCTATAAGGTCATTTACCATGGCGTCACCATCAGGGGTATCCGGATTGAAAGCGGTCTCAGGGCTAGACTCCTGATTACCTGCCTCTGTCTCATCATACAGAGAATCTTCTCGCTGAGACCCTGACCAGCGTGATGACGCCGAGGGTCTCTCCCAGCGAGCTCGCTTAGGCTGCCTGGGACTGTCGTCCGAGTCAGAGCCTTCAGCCTGTGATGTCTGGGACCTCCTTGGAGCCCGGATTAGTTCCAACTGAGGGGGACTAGAATCAGCAGTACCCATGGTCTGAGTGACCGGCCTGGACTGCAAAGTTTCCAGAATTTTTGTCATAGTCACAGACATCTTATCAGCAAAAACTGCAAACTCTGTCCCCGTCACCGGGACAGGGTTCACAGGCGTCTCTGCCTGGGCCACTACTAGCATAGACTCCGGCTGACGAAGTGGCACAGGGACCGAACATTGCACACAATGGGGGTCAGTGGAACCTGCCGGTAGATCAGCCCCACATGCGGTACAGGCAGCATATGAGGCCCGTGCCTTGGCACCCTTGCTTTTTGCGGATGACATGCTGTTGTCTCCTCAGAGCAATCTAGGGTATAAAGCCAAGAAGCGACCTACAGTGCAATATATATATATATATAGGTACCTCCAAAAAGTACACAAAATAACACTGTGGCACTAGTGGGGTCAGCACATATGTGCTGCTTACCGCCCGCTTAAGAGCGGTTGTGTGGTCGCCAGAATCCCCTGTCTGGGTCTCCCAGGGCTATGTCCGTTCTCCAGCCAGACTGCTTGCAGGAATGGCCGCCGGCGTCCTGTGAAGAGGGACGGCCCGTGGGCGTGTTCAGACCAAGAGCGGGAAACTGGCGTCCCACTGTGCCCAGTGAGAGGGCTGGAGTATGTAAATAAGACTCCAGCCCTCGGCGCTGATCATTGGATCGCGTCTCTCCCCTTCCCTGAATGACAGGGTTGGGGGCGGGAACGAATCGTAACTAGGCCGCAAAAGCCGGGGACTAGATTTATGAGCGCTGCCGTCGTAAAAGCACGGCCGGCGCGAAGTCCCCGGCGCACCACAGGTCTCAGCCGCGCCGCAGCTTTCAGTGGCAGTCGGCGCGGTAGTTCCCCACAATAATGCCACTCAGCAAAGCTGTAGTGCATATAACCCCAGCGCACAGCGCTACTGTCCCCGGCGCACTAGAACACCCAGCAACTCTGGCGTGTTCTGTGCCTGTCTGTAGGGGACACAGAGTACCTGAATGTTGCAGGGCCGTGTCCCTGATGGTACCCAGCTCCGTATCCAGCAGGATCTCCGGGTCTGTGGATGGAGCCCGGCCTCAGAGTCTGGAGGCCGGTAAGATCCCACTTCACCAGAGCCCTTCAGGGGGATGGGGAAGGAAAGCAGCATGTGGGCTCCAGCCTCCGTACCCGCAATGGGTACCTCAACCTTAACAAACACCGCCGACAAGAGTGGGGTGAGAAGGGAGCATGCTGGGGGCCCAAGTATGGGCCCTCTTTTCTTCCATCCGACATAGTCAGCAGCTACTGCTGACTAAACAGTGGAGCTATGCGTGGATGTCTGACCTCCTTCGCACAAAGCTTGAAAACTGAGCAGCCCGTGATCCCACGGGGGGTGTATAGCCAGAAGGGGAGGGGCCTTACACTTTTTAGTGTAATGCTTTGTGTGGCCTCCGGAGGCAGTAGCTATACACCCAATCGTCTGGGTCTCCCAATGGAGCACCAAAGAAAAATGGCCGCCGGAGCTCTCAGGGAGGGGGGGCGGCGCTAGCAAAGAGCGGGAATCTGGAGTCCCCACAGTGGTCAATGAGGGGGGAGGGAAACATGCAAGATGCTCCAGCCCTCAAAGCCGACGTCATGTCGGCAATCCCGCCCTAACCCCTGACAGGCAGGCTCGGGGGCGGGATTTTTCGCGACTAGGCCGCGGCGAAGCCGGGGACTAAATTTAAGGCCGTGCCCGACAAGCAGGCACGGTCGGCGCGGAAGTCCGCCGAAAAGACAACGGACGGAACTACCGCGGCTTCCGGGGATAAGGTGCGACCCTCTCTGTACAGTCCCCACATGGGGACACAGAGTACCTTCCAGTTGCAGGGCCCGGTCCCTGGGGGTGAAGAAGCTCCGATCCGGCAGGTTCCACCAGGGGCTGCGGATGGAGCACGGTCCCAGCTCATGGATGACAGCTTAGGATCCCACTTCTCCCAGAGCCGCATAAGGGATGGTGAAGGAGACGGCATGTGGCTCCAGCCTCCGTACCCGCAATGGGTATCTCAACCTTAACAACACCGCCGACATAGTGGGGTGAGAAGGGAACATGCCGGGAACCCCATCGGGGTCCTCTTTTCTTCCATCCGACATAACTATGTATGAGAATGCATGAGTGGATGTGTGCCTCCTTCCACAGAAAGCATAAAACTGAGGAGCCCGTGATCTACGGGAGGGTGTATAGGCAGAGGGGAGGGGTTACACTTTTTTAAAAGTGTAATACTTTGTGTGGCCTCCAGAGGCAGAAGCTATACACCCAATTGTCTGGGTCTCCCAATGGAGCGACAAAGAAAAATAATTTTCTATTTAACAATGTTTACTGATGTGCATTTTTTTACTCCATTTTCTCCTGCATTTCATTAAATGTTCTGGCGTTATGCTGTGTATATATCATGTTAATTATTTTGCATGGCATTTACCATAGCCATGCGTGTTTGGAATTTTGTTTTGACAGAGATAAATATATATTAAAATCAAAGAAGAAATAAAGCACACAATAATAAAGCGACTGAGGGTTCACACGCACTCACCTTGTACATCTAATACTTCCATGTTGTCTGTCTCTTTGTGCAGGTCTTCGGCTCCGGGCATTTGCTGCGTCTCTGCATTATCGTCATCACCGCCGGCACTTGCGGCACTATGGCAGTTCACTAGTTCATGGTGGTGGGCTCCGGATTCAGAGTCTTTGTCTGTGGTTTCCAGGTTATCAGATTTCACATTTCCGTTCTGGATATCTAACACCGGTGGTGTGCTTTCTATACTGTCCATTGACGCACACCCGTTTACATAGTCTGTGGTAAGTGGAGGATCCTTACAAGGGACCGTGCTCTCCTCCGTCAGAGCTACATTGTTATTGACCAACATGGATTCATTCGAGCTGTCCTCCTCCGTGGACACAAAGCTGCTGCCCTTCTCCAGGGTCCCGTTCTGGTGCTCCACCTCTCCATCCATGATATCACAGGAGGACTCGTCGTTGGTCACAGAGTGGTCTCCGGTCTCGTCCCCGTTCTCCTCAAGGCAATCTCCGTTCTCCAAGGGATCCTCGTTTTCGTCGTCGTCTCGGAACTTGGATTCTTCGTCGTCTTTTTTTAAGTAGGTAGATTTCTTCTTCCTAATTATCCCTCTGCCCCACTGCGAGCTGCGGCGGTGCCTCTTCCGAATGGGAACTGATATTGAAAAAAGAAAAAAAAAAAAAAAGAATACAAAACAAATGTCAATTATCAGATATATGTAAAATTATCAAAACAAACAAAAAAAAAAAAAGGATGTGATAGACGCCAACAGATAAGAGGCCTTCATTTCCCCGCAGCTGGGACAGGAGCCCAGCGCAGTCCTCTTCTCGAGCTGACAGAGACGGAGCTCCAGGCAGACAGGCTTACTAAATAAATCCCAGGGATGAAGCAAATGTCAGAAATTAGCTGCAGGCTTTTCTTTAAGAAAATATATTATTTTACCTAACAGTAGATTGTGCAGAAGAGAAGCGCAGGAGCACTGCAAACACCCACAAGAAGCCGCAGGATTGTCACCCAAAGACGCAACATTTTCTATCAACGCATATTGGAAACTGGCGTGATTCTCCGAAAATAAGACCGGGTTTTAGACTATTATTTGCTCCGAAAGATGGGCCAGGGCTTATTATTTTCAGGGGAACATCAACATAACTCTCCCAAATGTAACACGTGTACCCATCTCTTATCCATACCAACCTGTCCCCTCTTCAGCTTTAGACTCCTGCAATTAAAAGACCTTTGGTCACATGATGTGATGTCACAAAGGTCCTTAAGCAATCCTATCATCAGGATATAGACGCTGGGGCCCTTAACAGAGTGGGGGTCCTCGGACGTTGCTTAGTTTGCTCTCCCTCCTCTCTAATGCCACTCCTGCATACCAGCCTGTCTCCCATTCAGTTCTTTTAAAGACCTTTGGTCACATGACTATGATGTCATCAAAAGGTCCTTAAAGGGAACCTACCAGAGAGAAAAAGCTCATGCATAGGAGACGCGCAAACACAGAAATATATATGTATCACAGGGATCCTCAGAAAAGTAAATAAATGATTGATCCATAGGCTGTGCACCCGAGGTTTTCCCAATTTTAACTTAAAGGGAACCTGTCACCAGATTTTTGAGGTATAAACCAAAACCAGGATTTTTGCAGTATGCTTGAAATATAAGATCTACTCTAAAAATGAGCCCTAGTTACAGTTACAATCAACGTTAGGGGCAGTCAAACTGCAGAGTTTTTCAGGGCCCTCACTCTCTTAGGGACCCCATCAATTGTATTCCAAAGTTACGATTGTTTAAAGGGCACCTGTCACCAGATTTTTGAGGTATAAACCAAAACTACCACCTTAAGCAGCGCCTGTGCCACATTCCATAAAGGTTCATGTTATCCCCTGACACCCGCTGTATACCCCACAAATACAACACTGGAGATTTTCAAAAGGTATGTAAATCTTCGGGTCTGGTCTGATGGGCGTCCTTTTTTGCATCTCCTGTTCCTCCTCTCCACGCTAATTGCTGTCCTTTTGTGATGATGGACGCGTGGATGACACCTCCTGCACCATCCATGATGCTGATCAAAATCTCGCGCCAAGCGCAGAAACACTGCCGGCTTGCGCAGGTGCACTGCACTCTGCCCTACAGCAGGAAGCGCTGAATACACAGGTGTGCATGGTCTCTGCGCAAGCGTGAGATTTTGCCCAGCGATGTGGATGACGTAGGTGGCTTCATCAACGTCAAACGTCACAAAAGGACTTATTAGCGCGGAGAGGAGGGGCAGGAGCTGCACCAAGGACACCCATCGAACTGGACCCAAAGATTTACATGCAGTGTAAGAAATTTTCAAAAGGTATTTGTGGGGTATACAGGAAGGTGGGGGGGGGGGGGTAGGGGGATAACATGCACCTTTATGAAATGCAGCCCAGGTGCTGCTTATGGTGCTAGTTTTGGTTTATACCTCAAAAATCAGGTGACAGGTTCCCTTTAAACAAGCTTAACCTTGGAATACAACTGCTGGGGACCCTAAAAAAATTGTGCAGTGTGACCCCCCCCCCTTATGTCCATCCTGAACGTATCTAGGGCTCATCTTTGGAGTAGGGCTTATATTTCAAGTATACTCCAAAAATCCTGTAAAATCATGCTAGGGCTTATTTTTTGGGAAAAAAAAAAATAGCTCTGAAATGTCGTGATGGAACATAATAGTGGTCGCTCAGATGCGCTGGTGCTCCATTCATTATCTATAGCACTACCAGAGTCGGAGTACATTGTCTACGGGGCTGTGGGGACAATCTTTCAGAAAAAGGCTCGAGCTCACCATTGACTTCCACTATACTTCGTACACGAGTGGAGTCTATCCAAGTATCTAACTGCATATTGTGAGCGCTCAAGCATGGAAGTGCTCACTCATCACAAGCCATCACCGTTCCGTTCTGAAGGAGCATTTCAGAGTTCCATTTTTGGGTTTGGTGCAGGTCCCAGCAGTTGGACATCACTGATCCTTTGGATAGGTAATAAATAACTTTAAATGCTGGGAACGACCCTTTTATGGTGGGAGTCCTAGTACTTAGGGGTGCTTCACACACAGCGAGCTCTCTGCCGAGATCGCTGCTGAGTCACGGTTTTTGTGACGCAGCAGTGACCTCATTAGCGATCTCGCTGTGTGTGACACTGAGCAGCGATCTGGCCCCTGCTGCGAGATCTTCAAAGGCGCTCTCCCACTGTGACACACAGATCGCTGTGTGTGACAGCGAGAGAGCGACAAATGAAGCGAGCAGGGAGCAGGAGCCGGCGTCTGACAGCTGCGGTAAGCTGTAACCAAGATAAACATCGGGTAACCAAGGTGGTTACCCGATATTTACCTTAGTTACCAGCCTCCGCCGCTCTCACGCTGCCTGTGCTGCCGGCTCCGGCTCTCTGCACATGTAGCTGCTGTACACATCGGGTTAATTAACCCGATGTGTACTGTAGCTAGGAGAGCAAGGAGCCAGCGCTAAGCAGTGTGCGCGGCTCCCTGCACATGTAGCTGCATTACACATCGGGTTAATTAACCCAATGTGTACTGTAGCTAGGAGAGCAAGGAGCCAGCGCTCAGTGTGCGCGGCTCCCTGCTCCCTGCACACACAGCTAAGCGGTGTGCGCTGGTAACTAATGTAAACATCGGGTAACCATACCCGATGTTTACCTTAGTTACCAGTGTCCGCAGCTTCCAGACGCCGGGTCCGTGCAAGCGCAGCGTCGCTTGCACGTCGCTGCTGGCTGGTCACTGGTGAGATCTGCCTGTCTGACAGCTCACCAGCAACCATGTAGCGATGCAGCAGCGATCCTGACCAGGTCAGATCGCTGGTCGGATCGCTGCTGCATCGCTAAAGTGTGAAGGTACCCTTAGAGGATGAAAATCTCCCTCCCTACTATCAGAGGGCTCCACATCAACCAATATTTGCTAAAGGGAACCTCCAGAAAAAAAATTTGGAAAGAATATGCAGCGTTCTTAAAACCACAAGTACAATTTGACGCCTCTCCACTGCAAAGGCCATATTACTGCTTGTAAGAGCGCAGATGCTGTTGTGATCACAAGACTTTATTAACTAGAAAGCTCCTTCTACAGAAGGTATTTTGGTCTCTGCCTCATATCTATCCACATTTCTCCACCACCAATAAGGACATTAATGGCATCAGTAATTCGCGTCTCCTATTCTTCATATTGAAATGGATTGATGCGCAGCCTTTAACGGCTGATAAGCAGGCACGTTGGCCGATGAATGAGACAAACGCTGGTTTTTCTGCTAATTAGCCAAACATTGCCCCTTGTAAATGGGATCTGCTGCAAATAACATGCATGCAGTATGCAGAAAAGGTGGTTGGGTTAATGATCTGTCTGGTTCCATGCAGTTATACGAGTGACAATCATATTGGGAAAAGTAGGCCCGTGTAAATAGGCCCTAAACAAATGCACCTGATAAACTGCACAACGCATGATGGGAGGAACGAACGAGAACAGAGAAAACAAGAAACTAAGCAGTGAAGATAGAATTTTCTTCTAACCTATGACTAATTTTCAAAAGTAAATGAGGCTTTAGGAATTAAAAAAAAAAATAAAAAAAAAAATAAATAAAAATAAATAATAAAAAAATGCATCACAATTAAAATAAAAAACAAAAAAACAAAAAAAGAGAATTTTGTTACTTACCGTAAATTCTTTTTCTTATAGTTCCGTATTGGGAGACCCAGACATTGGGTGTATAGCTTCTGCCTCCGGAGGACACACAAAGTACTACACTAAAAAGTGTAGCTCCTCCCTCTGAGCCTATACACCCCCTGGAGAACCAGATCTAGCCAGTTTAGTGAAAAAGCTGAAGGAGAATAGCCACCCACAAGTAAGAAGGGAATTTTGTTACTTACCGTAAATTCCTTTTCTTCTAGCTCTTATTGGGAGACCCAGACGATTGGGGTATAGCTACTGCCTCCGGAGGCCACACAAAGCACTACACTAAAAAGTGCAAGGCCCCTCCCCTTCTGGCTATACCCCCCCGTGGTATCACGGGTTCTCCAGTTTTAGTGCCAAAGCAAGAAGGAGGAAAGCCAATAACTGGTTTAAACAAATTAACTCCGAGTAACATCGGAGAACTGAAAAACCGTTCAACATGAACAACATGTGTACCCGCAAACAACAAAAACATCCCGAAGGACAACAGGGCGGGTGCTGGGTCTCCCAATAAGAGCTAGAAGAAAAGGAATTTACGGTAAGTAACAAAATTCCCTTCTTCTTCAGCGCTCTATTGGGAGACCCAGACGATTGGGACGTCCAAAAGCTGTCCCTGGGTGGGTAAAGAAATACCTCATGTTAGGGCTGCAAAACAGCCCTCCCCTACGGGGGTGTCACTGCCGCCTGCAGGACTCTTCTACCTAAGCTGGCATCCGCCGAAGCATAGGTATGCACCTGATAATGCTTGGTGAAAGTGTGCAGACTGGACCAGGTAGCTGCCTGGTACACTTGTTGAGCCGAAGCCTGGTGTCGTAATGCCCAGGACGCACCCACGGCTCTGGTTGAGTGGGCTTTTAGCCCTGAAGGAACCGGAAGCCCCGCAGAACGGTAGGCCTCTAGAATTGGTTCTTTGATCCATCGAGCCAGGGTGGCTTTAGAAGCCTGCAACCCCTTGCGCGGACCAGCGACAAGGACAAAAAGTGCATCGGAACGGCGCATGGGCGCCGTGCGGGAAATGTAGAGTCTGAGTGCTCTCACCAGATCTAACAAACGTAAGTCCTTTTCATACCGGTGAACCGGATGAGGACAAAAGGAAGGCAAGGATATATCCTGATTAAGATGAAATGAGGATACGACCTTAGGGAGAAACTCCGGAATGGGGCGCAGCACTACCTTGTCCTGGTGGAACACCAGGAAAGGAGCCTTGGATGACAGAGCTGCCAGCTCAGACACTCGCCGAAGCGATGTGATCGCAACGAGAAACGCCACCTTCTGTGACAGGCGAGAAAGGAAACTTCCTTCAGAGGCTCGAAAGGCGGCTTCTGGAGAGCAACTAATACCCTGTTGAGATCCCATGGATCTAACGGCCGCTTGTACGGGGGTACGATATGACAGACCCCCTGTAGGAACGTGCGCACCTTAGAAAGACGTGCTAGACGCTTCTGAAAAAAACACGGATAGTGCCGAGACTTCCCCCTTAAGGAAGCCGAGCGACAAGCCCTTTTCTAACCCCGATTGCAGGAAGGAAAGAAAAGTAGGCAATGCAAATGGCCAGGGAGACACTCCCTGAGCCGAGCACCAGGTTAAGAAAATCTTCCACGTTCTGTGGTAGATCTTAGCAGAGGTGGACTTCCTAGCCTGTTTCATGGTGGCAACGACCCCTTGGGATAATCCTGAAGACGCTAGGATCCAGGACTCAATGGCCACACAGTCAGGTTCAGGGCCGCAGAATTCCGATGGAAAAACGGCCCTTGGGACAGTAAGTCTGGCCAGCCTGGTAGTGACCACGGTCGGCCGACCGTGAGATGCCACAGATCCGGGTACCACGATCTCCTCGGCCAGTCTGGGGCGACGAGTATGACGCGGCTGCAATCGGATCTGATTTTTTGCGCAGTACTCTGGGCAAGAGTGCCAGAGGTGGAAACACATATGTGAGCCGGAACTGCGACCAATCTTGCACTAAGGCGTCTGCCGCCAGAGCTCTGTGATCGCGCGATCGTGCCATAAATGCCGGGACCTTGTTGTTGTGTCGAGACGCCATTAGGTCGACGTCCGGCACCCCCCAGCGGCGACAGATTTCCTGAAACACGTCCGGGTGAAGGGACCATTCCCCTGCGTCCATACCCTGGCGACTGAGGAAGTCTGCTTCCCAGTTTTCTACGCCCGGGATGTGAACTGCGGATATGGTGGATGCTGTGTCCTCCACCCACATGAGGATTCGCCGGACTTCCTGGAAGGCTTGCCGACTGCGCGTCCCTCCTTGGTGGTTGATGTATGCCACCGCTGTGGAGTTGTCCGACTGGATTCGGATCTGCTCTCTTTCTAGCCACTGCTGGAAAGCTAGTAGGGTAAGATACCCTGCCCCGATTTCCAGAACATTGATCTGAAGGGTGGACTCCTGCTGAGTCCACGTCCCCTGAGCCCTGTGGCGGAGACAAACTGCTCCCCACCCTGACAGACTCGTATCTGTCGTGACCACTGCCCAGGATGGGGGTAGGAAGGATCTTCACTGTGACAATGAGGTGGGAATAAGCCACCATTGCAGAGAGTCCTTGGCCGTCTGGGAAAGGGAGACTTTCCTGTCCAGGGAGGTTGACTGCCCGTCCCATTGGCGGAGAATGTCCCCTTGCAGTTGGCGCAGATGAAACTGCGCAAAGGGAACTGCCTCCATGGCTGCCACCATCTTCCCTAGGAAGTACATGAGGCGCCTTAAGAGGTGCGACTGGCCTTGAAGGAGAGACTGCACCTCTGTTTGCAGTGAACGCTGCTTGTTCAGCGGAAGCTTCACTATCGCTGATAGAGTGTGAACTCCATGCCGAGATACGTTAGTGATTGAGTCGGTGACCGATTTGACCTTGCCAAATTGATGATCCACCCGAAAGTCTGGAGAGTCTCCAGCGTAACATTCAGGCTGCGTTGTCATGCCTCGAGGGAGGGTGCTTTGACGAGTAGATCGTCCAAGTAAGGGATCACCGGGTGTCCCTGAGAGTGCAAGACTGCTACCACTGCTGCCATGACCTTGGTGAACACCCGTGGGGCTGTCGCCAGACCGAATGGCAGAGCTACGAACTGAAGATGGTCGTCTCCTATCACAAAACGTAGAAAACGTTGGTGCTCCGTAGCAATTGGCACGTGGAGATAGGCATCTTTGATGTCTGTTGAGGCAAGGAAGTCTCCTCGAGACATTGAGGTAATGACGGATCGGAGGGATTCCATCCGGAACCGCCTGGCGTTCGCATGCTTATTGAGCAGTTTTAGGTCCAGAACAGGACGGAAGGAGCCGTCCTTTTTTTGGAGCCACAAAGAGATTGGAGTACAAACCCTCGCCCTCGTTCCTGAGGGGGGACAGGGATCACCACTCCTTCTGCTCTTAGAGCGTCCACCGCCTGCAGCAGGGCATCTGCTCGGTGGGGAGGTGGGGCCGTTCTGAAGAATGGAGTCGGAGGACGAGAACAGAACACTGTCCTGTGCACGTGAGCACAATGTCCGTCACCCACCGGTCTGTGACCTGTGGCAGCTAAATGTCGCCAAAGGCGGGGGAGTCTTCCATCAACCGCGGATGCGGAGAGAGAGAGAGAGCTGAGAGTCATGAGGAGACCGCCTTGGTAGCGGTTCCTCCGGCTGCCTTCCTTGGGCGTGATTGAGCCCGGCCGGAATCTGAGCCCGTCTGAGGTTTTGTAGCCCTTTTGCACGAGGACAATTGGGACCTGCCGGAGCTTGGGAGGGACCGAAACCTCGACTGTACTTTTAGGACAGCATTAATAGGGTAAGTCGCAGTGCAGACATTGCGGAGTTACGGACGCCTCTGCGGTACAGATGTACATGTGCTCAAGGCCAGCTGCGCAAGAACAGCTGAAAAGGTTAGGTTGCCTATACGGCTGTGAATGCCGGAGCAACCGACACGCCGATAGCCTCCTAGACAGATTTCAACCAGAGTCCATCTGTCTGTGAATGGCATCTTTAAGTGAAGCCCCATCTCCAGTGCAACTATGGCTCTAGACGCAAGCCTGGAGATTGGAGAATCCACCTTTGGACCCTGGGTCCAGCGCTTGACCACGTCAGGGGAAAAGGGATAACGTGTATCTTAAAAACATTTTGAGAAGACGCTTATCTGGTAAGCGTGGTGTTTCTGGACTGCTTCTCTGAAGTCAGCGTGGCCAGAAAAATACTCAATATCCGTTTGAGATACTGAAAAGGGACTTCTCCTGCTGTGAAGCTGACTCCTCCACTGGGGCAGCTGAGGGAGAAAGATCCAACCTTCCATTGATGGACGCTATAGGATCATTCCGTATGGCGTTACCATCCGGTGTATCCGGATTGATATCGATGTCAGGATCAAAGTCCTGGAGAGCTGCCTTATCATACAGAGAGTCCTCCTGGGACCCCCCCGTTCCAAATGAGGTTGGTCAGGAAGATTGCCCATGGCCTGTCTGGACTGCAAGTCTCTATCTTATGACAATATATCTGTCGAAACTGCAACTCCGTCCCTGTCCTTGGACAGGGATGACAGGTGGTTTCTTTGGCCACGACTAGTAGAGACCCCGGCAGACGAAGTGCTAGAGACCCCGGCAGACGAAGTGCTACAGGGGAGCATGCACACAATGGGACGGTGTCATGAACAGCATCCCATGTAGTAAAAACAGCACTGAAAATCTGTGTTGCTTTTTTGCCGCTGCCGACTAGCCATCTAGAAGTATATAGCCAAGATTGGTGACCGTACAGTGCAATGTATAGCATACAAGCATAAAGTACAAATGAACACTGCAGCACAAGCAATACAAGCAGCATAGAAGCCTGTGCCCTGGCACCTCTGCTCTTCTGCTGCTGTAGACTAGTCATCTAGGGGAATATAGCCCAGAAGAGTGACCATACAGTGCAATGTATAGCATACAAGCACAAGTACAAATGCACACTGCAGCCCATGCAATACAAGCAGCATAGAAAAAAACCTGTGCCCCAGCACCCTTGGTTTTCTGCTGCTGTAGTCTAGCCATTCCAGGAGAATATAGCTAAGACTAGCGACTGTACAGTGCAGTGTATAGCATACAAGCATAAACACAAATGAACACTTCAGTACGTGCAATACAAGCAGCCTAGAAAGCCTGTGCCTTAGCACACCTGATTTCCTGCTGCTGATGTGTCGCTCTCCAAGCGGGCATATAGCGACCTATGCAGTTAAAATACACATGTACACACTGCAGTATATATTGGGGTCAGCACTATGTGTGCCGCTTACCGCCCGCCTATAAGCGGGTGTATGGTCGCCACCGTCCTGCCTGGTTGCCGAAAGTCCGAGCTCGGACTGCAGTAATGGCTGCCGGCGTCTTCCCCAGCTCGTGTGAGGAGGGGCGGGCCGTGGGCGTGCCCCAAGTCAGAGCGGGAATCCGGCGTCCGACAGTGTGCAGTGAGAGGGCTGGAGCATGTAAATAAGGCTCCAGCCCTCGGCGCTGCTGATTGCTCAGCGTCTGTCCCCTTCCCTGAGTGACAGGGAGGGGGCGGGAACGAAGCGGCACTAGGCCGCAGAAGCCGGGGACTGGATTTATAAGCGCCGCCGCCGTAAAAGCGCGGTCGGCGCCCAGTCCCCGGCGAACTACAAGTCCCAGCCGCGCCGCCGCTCCCGGAGCGTCCGGCGCGGTAGTTCCCAATACACAAAGTCACTCAGCAAAGCTGCAGTGACTGTAACCCTTTACTGTCCCCGGCGCACTAGCACACCCAGCAAGTCTGGAGTGTGCTGTGCCTGTGTGTACGGGGACACAGAGTACCTGTAATGGTGCAGGGCCATGTCCCTGAACGGTACTCCAGCTCCGTATCCAGCAGGTTCAAATGGGTCTGTGGATGGAGCCCGGCGTCAGAGCTTTGAGGCCGGCAGGATCCCACTTCCTCAGAGCCCCCCAGGGGGATGTGGAAGGAAAGCAGCATGTGGGCTCCAGCCTCCGTACCAGCAATAGGTACCTCAACCTTACAACACCATCAACGGGTGAGAAGGGAGCATGCTGGGGGCCCTATATGGGCCCTCTTTTCTTCCATCCGAAATAGTCAGCAGCTACTGCTGACTAAAATCTGTGGAGCTATGCATGGATGTCTGACCTCCTTCGCACAAAGCTTGAAAACTGGAGAACCCGTGATACCACGGGGGGGTATAGCCAGAAGGGGAGGGGCCTTGCACTTTTTAGTGTAGTGCTTTGTGTGGCCTCCGGAGGCAGTAGCTATACCCCAATCGTCTGGGTCTCCCAATAGAGCGCTGAAGAAAAACAGAGCAAGAACCGGAACAACCGGAGACTCTGTACACGACAACAGCCGGTGATAACACGCGGAACAAGAAACTGCCAACAGGCAACAGGGAGGATGCTGGGTCTCCCAATACGGAACTATAAGAAAAAGAATTTACGGTAAATAAACAAAATTCTCTTTTTCTTTATCGTTCCTATGGGAGACCCAGACATTGGGACGTCTCAAAGCAGTCCATGGGTGGGAATAAACAGAAAAACTGAGAAGTAGGCAGAGCCTAACTTCACAAATGGGCGACAGCCGCCTGAAGGATGCGTCTGCCCAAGCTCGCATCTGCCGAAGCATGAGCATGCACTTGGTAGTGCTTTGAAAAGGTATTCAGGCTAGTCCAAGTGGCAGCCTGACAGATTTGCTGAGCCGTAGCCTGGTGCCTGAAAGCCCAAGAGGCACCGACAGCTCTGGTCGAGTGTGCCTTGATCCCCGGCGGGGGAGGCACCTGAGAACACTGGTAGGCATCGGAAATGGTCAACCTAATCCAACGGGCTAAGGTCGGCTTAGAAGCAGAGAGGCCCTTACGCCGACCTGTGGTTAGCACAAAAAGAGGTGCACCGCCTAAGAGCAGCGGTGCGAGACACATAAATCCGGAGCGCCCGCACCAGATCCAGAGTATGCAACGCTTTTTCAAAGCGATGAACAAAAGCCGGACAAAAGGAAGGCAGGGTAATGTCCTGGTTAAGGTGGATAGGAGAAACCACCTTAGGGAGAAAGTCCGGAGTCGGACGGAGAACCACCTTGTCTTGATGAAAAACCAAAAAAGGTGACTCCGAAGAGAGCGCAGCCAAATCAGACACTCTCCTGAGGGAAGTTATGGCCACTAGAAAGACCACTTTCTGTGAAAGACGAAACAAAGAAACCTCCCTAAGAGGCTCAAAGGGGGGTTTCTGCAAGGCCGTGAGGACCAAATTGAGGTCCCAGGGATCCAAGGGCCGCCGGTAAGGCGGAATGATGTGAGACACGCCCTGCATGAAGGTGCGGACCTGAGCCAGCCGGGCGATACGCCGCTGGAACAGCACTGACAGAGCCGAGACTTGTCCCTTGAGAGAATTGAGGGACAGTCCTAGCTGCAGACCGAACTGAAGAAAGGACAGAAGGGTCGGCAAGGAAAAAAGGCCAAGGAGCATGGCCGGAAGAGCGACATCAGGACAGGAAAATTTTCCAAGTCCTGTGATAGATTTTGGCCGAGGAAGACTTCCGGGCCCGAGTCATAGTGGAGATGACTTCAGGAGGGATACCAGAAGTCGTCAAGATCCAGGACTCAAGAGCCACGCCGTCAATCTGAGAGCCGCAGAATTCTGGCGGAAAAACGGACCTTGTGAGAGAAGGTCTGGACGGTCCGGAAGATGCCACGGCACCTCTACGGACAGATGGAGCAGGTCTGGGTACCAAGCTCGCCTGGGCCAGTCCGGAGCAATGAGGATGACCTGACGGCCCTCCATTCTGATCTTGCGCAGGACTCTGGGCAAGAGAGCTAGAGGGGGAAACACGTAGGACAGACGAAACTGGGACCAGTCTTGAACCAGAGCGTCCGCTGCAAAGGCCTGAGGATCGTGGGAGCGAGCCACGTAAACCAGAACCTTGTTGTTGTGACGGGATGCCATTAGGTCCACGTCCGGAGTGCCCCACTTGCGGCAGATTGACTGAAACACTGCCGGATGCAGGGACCACTCGCCACTGTCCACGGTTTGACGGCTGAGATGAAGGGAATTTTGTTTACTTACTGTAAATTCCTTTTCTTCTAGCTCCAATTGGGAGACCCAGACAATTGGGTGTATAGGCTATGCCTCCGGAGGCCGCACAAAGTATTACACTTAAAAGTGTTAAGCCCCTCCCCTTCTGCCTATACACCCCCCGTGCTCCCACGGGCTCCTCAGTTTTGGTGCAAAAGCAAGAAGGAGGAAAAAGAATTATAAACTGGTTTAAAGTAACTTCAATCCGAAGGAATATCGGAGAACTGAAACCATTCAACATGAACAACATGTGTACACAAAAAAACAGGGGCGGGCGCTGGGTCTCCCAATTGGAGCTAGAAGAAAAGGAATTTACGGTAAGTAAACAAAATTCCCTTCTTCTTTGTCGCTCCAATGGGAGACCCAGACAATTGGGACGTCCAAAAGCAGTCCCTGGGTGGGTAAAATAATACCTCGTAAGAGAGCCGTAAAACGGCCTCTTCCTACAGGTGGGCAACCGCCGCCTGAAGGACTCGTCTACCTAGGCTGGCATCCGCCGAAGCATAGGTATGCACCTGATAGTGCTTCGTGAAAGTGTGCAGGCTCGACCAGGTAGCCGCCTGACACACCTGCTGAGCCGTAGCCTGGTGCCTCAAAGCCCAGGACGCGCCCACGGCTCTGGTAGAATGGGCCTTCAGCCCTGAGGGAACCGGAAGCCCAGCCGAACGGTAGGCTTCGAGAATTGGCTCCTTGATCCACCGAGCCAAGGTTGATTTGGAAGCCTGTGACCCTTTACGCTGGCCAGCGACAAGGACAAAGAGTGCATCCGAGCGGCGCAGGGGCGCCGTACGAGAAATGTAGAGTCTGAGTGCTCTCACCAGATCTAACAAGTGCAAATCCTTTTCACATTGGTGAACTGGATGAGGACAAAAAGAAGGTAAGGAGATATCCTGATTGAGATGAAAGGGGGATACCACCTTAGGGAGAAATTCCGGAACCGGACGCAGAACCACCTTGTCCTGGTGAAAAACCAGGAAAGGGGCTTTGCATGACAGCGCTGCTAGCTCAGACACTCTCCGAAGTGAAGTGACTGCAACTAGAAAAACCACTTTCTGCGAAAGGCGTGAGAGAGAAATATCTCTCATTGGCTCGAATGGTGGTTTCTGAAGAACCAGCAGCACCCTGTTCAGATCCCAGGGTTCTAACGGCCGCTTGTAAGGAGGAACGATGTGACAAACCCCCTGCAGGACCGTGCGTACCTGTGGAAGTCTGGCTAGGCGCTTCTGGAAAAACACAGAGAGCGCTGAGACTTGTCCCTTAAGGGAGCCGAGCGACAAACCCTTTTCCAGTCCAGATTGAAGGAAGGACAGAAAAGTGGGCAAGGCAAAAGGCCAGGGAGAAAAACCCTGAGCAGAGCACCACGACAGGAAAATTTTCCACGTCCTGTGGTAGATCTTGGCGGACGTTGGTTTCCTAGCCTGTCTCATAGTGGCAATGACGTCTTGAGATAACCCTGAAGACGCTAGGATCCAGGACTCAATGGCCACACAGTCAGGTTGAGGGCCGCAGAATTCAGATGGAAAAACGGCCCTTGAGATAGCAAGTCTGGTCGGTCTGGTAGTGCCCACGGTTGGCCGACCGTGAGATGCCACAGATCCGGGTACCACGACCGCCTCGGCCAGTCTGGAGCGACGAGGATGACGCGGCGGCAGTCGGCCCTGATCTTGCGTAACACTCTGGGCAACAGTGCCAGCGGAGGAAACACATAAGGGAGCTGAAACTGCGACCAATCCTGAACTAAGGCGTCTGCCGCCAGAGCTCTGGGATCTTGAGACCGTGCCATGAACGTCGGTACCTTGTTGTTGTGCCGGGACGCCATGAGGTCGACGTCCGGCACCCCCCAGCGGCAACAGATCTCCTGAAACACGTCCGGGTGAAGGGACCATTCCCCTGCGTCCATGCCCTGGCGACTGAGATAATCTGCTTCCCAGTTTTCCACGCCTGGAATGTGAACTGCAGAGATGGCGGAGGCCGTGGCTTCCACCCACATCAAAATCCGCCGGACTTCCTGGAAGGCTTGCCGACTGCGTGTGCCGCCTTGGTGGTTGATGTATGCCACCGCTGTGGAATTGTCCGACTGAATTCTGATCTGCTTGCCTTCCAACCACTGCTGGAACGCTTTCAGGGCAAGATACACTGCCCGTATTTCCAGAACATTGATCTGAAGCGAGGACTCTTGCTGGGTCCACGTACCCTGAGCCCTGTGGTGGAGAAAAACCGCTCCCCACCCTGACAGACTCGCGTCCGTCGTGACCACGTCCCAGGATGGGGGTAGGAAGGATTTCCCCTTCGATAATGAAGTGGGAAGAAGCCACCACCGAAGGGAAGCTTTGGTCGCCTGAGAGAGGGAGACGTTCCTGTCGAGGGACGTCGGCTTCCTGTCCCATTTGCGTAGGATGTCCCATTGAAGAGGACGCAGGTGAAACTGCGCGAAAGGAACTGCCTCCATTGCTGCCACCATCTTCCCCAGGAAGTGCATGAGGCGCCTCAAGGGGTGTGACTGGCCTTGAAGTAGAGATTGTACCCCTGTCTGTAGTGACCGCTGCTTGATCAGCGGAAGCTTCACTATCGCTGAGAGGGTATGAAACTCCATGCCAAGGTATGTGAGCGATTGGGCCGGTGTCAGATTTGATTTTGGAAAATTGATGATCCACCCGAAACTCTGGAGAGTCTCCAGGGTAGCGTCGAGGCTGTGTTGGCATGCCTCTTGAGAGGGTGCCTTGATCAGGAGATCGTCCAAGTAAGGGATCACCGAGTGACCCTGAGAGTGGAGGACCGCTACTACAGTAGCCATAACCTTGGTGAAAACCCGTGGGGCTGTTGCCAGGCCGAACGGCAGTGCCACGAACTGCAGGTGTTCGTTCCCTATGGCGAAGCGCAAGAAGCGCTGGTGCTCTGGAGCAATCGGTACGTGGAGATAAGCATCTTTGATATCGATCGATGCAAGGAAATCTCCTTGGGACATTGAGGCGATGACGGAGCGGAGGGATTCCATCCGGAACCGCCTGGTCGTTACGTGTTTGTTGAGAAGTTTCAGGTCCAGGACAGGACGGAAAGACCCGTCCTTCTTTGGGACCACAAACAAGTTGGAGTAAAAACCGTGGCCCTGTTGCTGAAGAGGAACAGGGACCACCACTCCTTCTGCCTTCAGAGTGCCCAGCGCCTGCAGAAGAGCCTCGGCTCGCTCGGGAGGCGGGAATGACCTGAAGAATCGAGTCGGGGGA
Organism: Anomaloglossus baeobatrachus; assembly: GCF_048569485.1. Taxonomy (NCBI): domain Eukaryota; kingdom Metazoa; phylum Chordata; class Amphibia; order Anura; family Aromobatidae; genus Anomaloglossus; species Anomaloglossus baeobatrachus. Next base: position 647,670,885 of record NC_134355.1, read on the forward strand.
CGAGAGGTGAACTCTATCTTGTAACCGTGAGACAGAATGTCTCTCACCCAACGGTCTTTTACCCGTGGCAGCCAGGCGTCGCAAAAGCGGGAGAGCCTGCCACCGACCGAAGATGCGGAGTGAGGAGGCCGAAAGTCATGAGGAAGCCGCTTTGGTAGCGGCACCTCCGGTGGCCTTTTTAGGACGTGACTTAGACCGCCATGCGTCAGAGTTCCTTTGATCTTTCTGAGGCCTTTTGGACGAGGAGACCTGGGACCTGCACGCGCCCCGAAAGGACCGAAACCTCGACTGCCCCTTCCTCTGTTGGGGTATGTTCGGTTTGGGCTGGGGTAAGGATGTATCCTTTCCCTTGGATTGTTTGATGATTTCATCCAAACGCTCGCCAAACAATCGGTCGCCAGAAATTGGCAAACTGGTTAAGCGCTTTTTGGAAACAGAATCTGCCTTCCATTCTCGTAGCCACAAGGCCCTGCGGAGTACCACCGAATTGGCGGCTGCAACCGCCGTACGGCTCGCAGAGTCCAGGATAGCATTAATAGCGTAAGACGCAAATGCCGACGTCTGAGTGGTTATGGACGCCACCTGTGGCGCGGACGTGCGTGTGGCTGCGTCAATTTGCGCTTGACCTGCTGAGATAGCTTGTAGCGCCCATACGGCTGCGAACGCTGGGGCAAAAGAAGCGCCGATAGCTTCATAGATGGATTTCAACCAGAGTTCCATCTGCCTGTCAGTGGCATCTTTGAGTGAAGCCCCATCTTCCACTGCAAGTATGGATCTAGCTGCCAGTCTGGAGATTGGAGGATCCACTTTGGGACACTGAGCCCAACTTTTGACCACGTCAGGGGGAAAAGGATAACGTGTATCCTTAAGGCGCTTAGAAAAACGCTTATCTGGACAAGCATGGTGATTCTGGACTGCCTCTCTGAAATCAGAGTGGTCCAGAAACATACTCGGTGTACGCTTGGGAAACCTGAAACGGAATTTCTCCTGCTGAGAAGCTGACTCCTCCACCGGAGGAGCTGAAGGAGAAATATCCAACATACGATTGATGGACGCAATAAGGTCGTTCACTATGGCGTCCCCGTCCGGAGTATCAAGATTGAGAGCGGCCTCAGGATCAGAATCCTGATCAGCTGTCTCCGCATCATCAACCAGAGATTCCCCCCTCTGAGACCCTGCACAATATGATGATGTCGAGGGAAAATCTAAGCGAGCTCGCTTAGTCGGTCTGGGGCTGGGGTCTGTGTCAGAACCCTAAGCCTGGGATCCATGAGATACCCCGGGAGGACATTGTTGGTCCAGCTGAGGTGGGCCAGGGAACAAAGATTCAACAGAGTCCCTGTGCTGAGATACCGGCCTGGACTGCAAGGCTTCTAGTATCTTAGCCATAGTCTTAGAGAGTTTTGCAAACTCCGTCCCCGTCACCTGAACAGTGTTAGCAGGTGGCTCCCCCTGGGCCCCTCTTAGCAGAGGCTCCGGCTGAGTAAGTGCCACAGGGGCCGAACAGTGCACACAATGAGGGTCAGTGGAACCTGCCGGTAGCGGGGTCGTACATGCGGCGCAGGACACATAATAAGCCTGTGTTTTGGCACCCCTGCCTTTCGTGGGCGCCATGCTATTATCTTCCCTGAGTAACACAATAGGGTATATAGCCAGAAATCAACTGTGCACCATACAGTGTAAAACATATATACCATAAACATATAATGTTACACTACTGCACAATGGGGCTAGCACCACAGGTGCTGCTTACCACCCGCCTAAAGCGGTTGTGAGGCCACCAGAGTCCCTGCCTGGGTCTCCCAGACTTTGTCCCCCTCTGCAGCGTCCGAGGAGCTGACAGGAATGGCTGCCGGCGTCCTGAGGAGAGGAGGGAGCCGTGGGCGTGACCCAGAAAGAGCGGGAACTGGTGCCCGCACTGTGCACAGTGAGAGGGGTGGAGTATGCAAAGCATGCTCCAGCCCTCAGTGCTGCTCGTTCTGTGCAGCGTCCTGCCCTTCCCCTGCCTGTCAGGGCTGTGGGCGGGAGGAAAGGAAACTAGGCCGCAAAAAGCCGGGGACTCTAGTAATAAACGCGGCCGCCGTAAAAGCGCGGCCGGCGTGAAAGTCCCCGGCGCACTACAAGTCCCAGCCGCGCCGCAGTGTTTCCATGGCCGCGGCGGTCAGTGCGGCAGTCCCTATACATAAACACACACAGCAACGCTGAGTGTGTAATGGCACATATTAACCCGGTCAGCGCCGTGGTCCCCGGTGCACTAGCACACCCAGCAAAGCTGGAGTGTTGCTGTGCGCTGTCCCCACAGGGATACAGAGTACCTCCAAGTAGCAGGGCCATGTCCCTGAACGATACCCGGCTCCTATCCAGCAGGCTCCACAGGAGTTGTGGATGAAGCACGGTCTCAGTGCCTGGAGACCGATAGGATCCCACTTCACCCAGAGCCCTGAGGGGGATGGGGAAGGAAAACAGCATGTGGGCTCCAGCCTCCGTACCCGCAATAGATACCTCAACCTTACAACACCACCGACAAGAGTGGGGTGAGAAGGGAGCATGCTGGGGGCTCTATATGGGCCCACTTTTCTTCCATCCGACATGGTCAGCAGCTGCTGCTGACCAATCTGTGGAGCTGTGCGTGCGTGTCTGACCTCCTTCGCACAAAGCAAAAAACTGAGGAGCCCGTGGGAGCACGGGGGGTGTATAGGCAGAAGGGGAGGGGCTTAACACTTTTAAGTGTAATACTTTGTGCGGCCTCCGGAGGCATAGCCTATACACCCAATTGTCTGGGTCTCCCAATGGAGCGACAAAGAAAATCTGCTTCCCAGTTTTCCACGCCTGGGATGTGGACTGCGGATATGGTGGACTTGGAGTCCTCCGTCCATTGAAGGATACGTTGTACCTCCAACATTGCCAGGCGGCTGCGTGTCCCGCCTTGGTGATTGATGTAGGCAACCGCTGTCGCGTTGTCTGACTGGACTCGGATGTGCTTGCCCGCCAACAGGTGGTGAAAGGCTAGGAGAGCTAGAAGCACAGCTCTGGTTTCCAGCACATTGATCGAGAGGGCTGACTCGGATGGAGTCCAAGTGCCCTGCGCTCGGTGGTGGAGACATACCGCTCCCCAGCCGGATAGACTAGCATCCGTGGTGAGGATCACCCAGGACGGGGCCAGGAAGGAGCGCCCCTGAGACAGAGAGAGAGAGAAGCCACCACTGAAGAGAGCTCCTGGTCTGTGGCGACAGAGCCACTAGCCTGTGCAAGGAGGAAGTCCGCTTGTCCCTACAGCGGAGAATGTCCAGCTGCAGAGGATGCAGATGGAACTGTGCAAAGGGAACAGCCTCCATTGACGCCACCATCTGACCCAGCACCTGCATCAGGTGCCTGATGGAATAACGGCGGGGCCTCAGCAGAGAGCGCACCGCCAGTTGGAGGGACTGCTGTTTGACTAAGGGCAGCTTCACAAGTGCCGGCAGAGTCTCGAACTGCATCCCTAGGTACGTGAGCCTCTGGGTCGGAGTCAGAGTGGATTTGGGCAGATTGACAAGCCACCAGAATTGGGCTAGAGTGGCGAGAGTGAGCGAGACACTCCGCTGACAGTCTGCGCTGGATGAAGCCTTGACTAGAAGGTCGTCCAGGTAAGGAATCACTGCCAACCCCTGGAGGTGCAGAACCACAACTACTGCTGCCATGACCTTTGTGAATAACCGAGGGGCCGTGGCTAACCCGAAGGGGAGAGCCACGAATTGGAAATGTTCCTCTCCGATTGCAAAACGTAGCCAACGCTGGTGTGAAACTGCAATTGGCACATGCAGATAGGCATACCTGATGTCGATGGATGCCAGGAAATCCCCTTGGGTCATTGAGGCAATGACTGATCGCAGAGACTCCATGCGAAAATGCCGCACCTGAACATGCTTGTTGAGAAGCTTGAGATCCAGGATGGGCCGGAAGGAACCGTCCTTTTTGGGGACTAGGAAGAGATTTGAGTAGAAACCTCTGAACCGTTCCCGGGCGGGAACCGGTACAATTACTCCGTTGGCCTGCAAAGATGCCACGGCCTGAGAGAAGGCGGCGGCCTTGGACCAGGGGGGAGTTGACAGAAAAAAATCTGTTTGGCGGGCTGGAAGAGAATTCTATCCTGTAGCCGTGGGAGATGATATCCCGCACCCACTGATCAGAGACGTGTTGAAACCACACGTCGCCAAAGTGGGAGAGCCTGCCACCGACTAATGACGTTGCTGGCGCGGACAGATAGTCAAGAGGAGGCTGCCTTAGTGGCAGCAGCTCCTGCGGTCTTCTGTGGACGCGCCTTTGTGCGCCAGCTGGATTTTTGGTCCTTGGCTGAGTTAGTGGACAAGGCCGAGGGCTTAGAGGACGACCAGTTGGAGGAACGAAAGGAACGAAACCTCGACTGGTTCCTACCCTGGACAGGTTTCCTGGTTTTGGTTTGTGGCATGGAAGTACTCTTCCCGCCAGTAGCTTCCTTAATAATTTCATCCAGTTGTTCACCGAATAGCCTGGACCCAGCAAAAGGGAGCCCAGCAAGGTACTTCTTTGAAGAAGCATCTGCCTTCCACTCTCGAAGCCACAAGATCCTGCGGATAGCGAGGGAATTAGCCGAAGCCACCGCAGTGCGGTGAGAAGCCTCCAGCATGGCAGAAATGGCATAGGATGGAAAAGCGGAAGCTTGGGAAGTTAAGGCAACCATTTCGGGCATAGATTCCCTGGCGAGGGAATGCATCTCCTCTAGAGAAGCAGAGATGGCTTTGAGAGCCCACACTGCTGCAAAAGATGGGGAGAACGAGGCCCCTGCCGCCTCATATACAGATTTGGCCAGAAGGTCAACCTGGCGGTCAGTGGAATCCTTAAGAGAGGTGCCATCAGCCACTGATACAACGATCCGGGCTGAGAGTCTAGACACCGGGGGGTCTACCTTTGGTGAATGAGCCCACTCCTTGACCACCTCAGGTGGAAAGGGAAAACGGTCATCAGAACCACGCTTTGGGAAGCGTTTGTCAGGACAGGCCCTAGGCTTGGTCACAGCGGCCTGAAAACTGGAGTGGTTAAAGAACACACTCTTTGTCCTCATAGGCAAGGTAAACTGGTGCTTTTCTGCCAGAGAGGGTTGCTCCTCTGATACTGGCGGATTGAGGTCCAGTACAGAATTAATGGACGCAATCAAATCACTAACATCTGCGTCACTTTCGGACAGATCAATGGGGCACATGGAGGTAGCTTCCGAGCCCCCAGTAAAGGCATCCTCCTCGTCCGGCGAGTCAGCTCCTGAAACAGAGCCGCGGGACGAGGAAGGGGAAGGAGCCCTACGTCTCCTCTTAGGAGGACGGGGTCTGGGACCAGATGAAGAATCCTCTGTGAGCTCCGCTGAAAGAGCCCTAGCAGCAGAGGCACCCTGTGAAGGGGGCTGATGCATGTTCAGCAAGGTCCTGGACAGCTGTCCCATGGAGTCGGCAAAAGACTGGGAGATTGACCTAGAGAAGGATTCTACCCAAGCCGGGGGTTCAGCCACAGGAGCCGGAGCAGCCGGAGAGACCACTGTGGGTGCGATTCCAGGCTGAGGCATTGTTAGGTTAGAGCAGGCATCACAATGTGGATATGTGCTCGGTTCAGGCAGCACGAGCTTACATGCAGTGCATACTGGATATAGCTTTGGAGCCTTGCTCCTCGTGTGAGACATGCTGCTGAAGTGGGGGCTCTGCCAGAGTGACCCCCAGAGAGTATATACAGAGGCCCACAGCCAGAGGTTGTGGCTTACCAGACCGCTGGAGCGGTGTTGTGTGCCCTCCAGATCCCGATGCCCGGACCCCCAAGCACCTCAGCAGGGATGCTGCAGCCAGTGCTAATTGCAGAGAAAACGCTGATAAAATGGCGCCGGAGCGAGGAGAGGGGGCGGGACCAACACTGAAAGCGGGATCTGGAGGGCCAAAGAGACTTACAGGGGAGGAGACATGTACCCAGTGAGGAGTGTCCCTCCCCTGTGCAGAACGGCCGCTGGGCGGAGCCGCACTGTCCCTCTGCATGAATGACATGCGAGGGCAGTGAAACCGAAAGAGAGAACCGGCCGGAAATGTCAGAAAACTCACTCAGCACACTCTCCCAACATAATAAAGTACAGGGACCCCCAGAATATAAACGTCTCAGGTACTTAGCTTGCTGAGACGCAGGGTTCCAAGTCCCTGGGGATGAGTGCTCCATCCAGCAGGATCCTGAAGGGCTGCGGATGGAGACCGGTCTCCTGCAAAGCATGCAGAACCGTGCTGGCTCCCACTTCAAGCCAGTGCCCGAGGGATGGTGAAGGAGCGCGGCATGTAAGGCTCCAGCCTTGGAATCAACCTTAACAGCACCGCCGACACAGTGGGGTGAGAAGGAACATGCCGGGGATCCAGACTTGGACCCGCTTTTCTTCAAACTCTTTCCAAAAATGAAAAATCAGATGAGAATGCATGTGTGGATGTATGCCTCCTGAACACAAAGCAATGAACTGGCTAGATCTGGTTCTCCAGGGGGTGTATAGGCTCAGAGGGAGGAGCTACACTTTTTAGTGTAGTACTTTGTGTGTCCTCCGGAGGCAGAAGCTATACACCCAATGTCTGGGTCTCCCATAGGAACGATAAAGAAAAACATAAACCTATTCTCATCAGTTGTGATGTGCCCGGTGTTCACGAGTTGGGTGACTGCACAGTGACAATGGCTCCGCTTTCATGTTCAGTTCTGCCATAGTTAAGTGCTAGAAGATTAATGAAGTGACCTAACCAACAGAGAGACAGCAGACCCGTAATTTAAAGGGGTGAACCACAAGTGACAGCACATTACTTGCTGGCTTATCAGCAGAGATCGATCATCCACATCCATCATCATCCACCATCATCCACATCCATCATCATCCACATCCATCATCATCCACATCCATCATCATCCACATCCACCATCATCCACATCCACCATCATCCACATCCACCATCATCCACACCATCATTTATGATTCACATCATCATCCATCACCCCCCCACTTGGATTGCCAATCATCTGTCAATTTGTGTAAAGTCTGCCGTCACATAATCTTATCCTTCCGTCACATCCAGATCTGTAATCACTAATCTGCCATTAGACCATGTTTATACTCCAGTCACATCCAGAGCTGCAGTCACTCTTCCGCTGTTGCATCATATCCAAAGCTGCAGTCACTATCCTGCTGTTACATTGTGTTATCCTCCATTCACATCCAGAGCTGCAGCCACTATTCATGTTACATCATGTCTTATCCTCCAGAGATGCAATCACTATCCTATTACATTGTGTCTTAATCTACAGAGCTACACTCACTATCCTGAAGTTACATCGGGTCATAGCAGTCAGACAAATCCAGAGCTGCAATCACTATTCTGCCATTAGTTCAAGTTCATCCTACAGTCACATGCAGAGCTGTCTATATACAACTATGCTGTACACTATTAATCTATTTTGCATCATAATTCCATTCTTTGTGACTTTTGAGCGTGATGAGGAGGATGAGACGGAAAAGGCAGGGAATGGGAGGGTTTTGTTTTTTTTTTTTATAAAAAAAACAAGATAAAAAGGAAACTGATTTTGTCAGTTAAAATTCAAGGCTGTTTGCAATTTTTGGTTTAGGGGTTGTAAACAAAAACATGTATAAAAGCTGACAGTCCTTAAAATAAAAAGCACAGCAGTGCGAACTTGAAGTCCTTGTGCTTCAGGGTATATAACACACATCCGACTTTCCCTCCACCAGGCTGGTTTCGAAACCTTCAAGGCACAGAGCATGTCTTAGACCTTCACTCAATCAACCACGCTTGTTCCCAACCCTACAGAGTACGTCTCAGACCTTCCCTCCACCACACTTGTTCCCAACCCTACAGAGTACAGAGCATGTATCAGACCTTCCCTCCACCACACTTGTTCTTAATCCTTCAGGGTACAGAGAAAGTCCCGACCCTCCCTCCACCAAGCTTGCTCCCAACCCTACAGAGTACAGAGCACGTCTCAGACCTTCCCTCCACCACGCTTGTTCCCAACCCTACACAGTACAGAGCACATCCCCGACCTTCCCTCCACCAAGCTTGTTCTCAACCATTCAGGGTACAGAGTACGTAACCGACCCTCCCTCCACCACGCTTGTTCCCATCTCTTCACGGCACAGAGCAAGGCCCAGATCTTCCCTCCACCACGCTTGTTCCCTACCCTTCAAGGTAAAGAGCACGTCCCTGACCCTCCCTCCACCACCCTTGTTCCCAAACCTTCAGGGCAGAGAGCACGTCCCTGACCCTCCCTCCACCACGCTTGCTCCAAACCATAATCCCGATCCCCACATGGCTCCTACACCTCTGGTTTCTTTTATGAATCCTTATTTACTAGAATCGAGGCGACACTCAAAGCTGAAACCATCGTCTTCCTGTATCATAATGGTCCTAATACGTTACAGGGCAGCAACAGGCAGTGCTAATAATGTTATTACGTGTCAGGGCAGGCTGACATCCTTCAGCATGTTGTTCATAGAGGATACAAAGACTATCGATCTCAGAAAAAAAAACCCCAAAAAAACACCGGCAACGTGACTGCTCGCTCGGAGCCGACAAGAGTGATCAGCTTGTATCACACTGACATGACCGCGTCCATTTACTGCTCGTCCGCCAGTGACGAGGCCCCGCTAACAAGCTGTATTGCTGGGTTAATGCGCCGTCCTTTCCTTCTGAGCCGCACTCTGTGCCCTCATCATTAGTGCACGGTGATAAATTATTTTATTTATTTCTTTTTACTTTTAGTGAATGCAGAGAGTAAACAATTTATCAAGAGATATTATCTACAGGACGATACCGCTTCTATAATTACTTCTTCATCTGCACCCGGCACGCGGCTCATTCACGGAGCTGCAGCTGATTAAAAAGAAAAGAGAAAAGTACAGCGGCACAGAAGTAAACGAGCAGGCGTTCTGGATAATGGGCGAACGGAATATCGTGGGCACCATCTGCTGTACACGGGGGGGAATGCAAACAGCTAAATATACAATGAACCATAAGATTCATGCACTCAGCTTTTTTCCATCCATATTAAATAAAAAAAGTGACAAAAATAAGGTCCCCCTAATGCCAAACATTATTTTCTCTATGGACATAATTATAGAAGGAGTTTGTATGTTTTTGTCCCCACGAACGAGTTGCATTTCTATCAAATTAACATTTTTGGGTTTAATATAATGAAAAGAAAAAAAAAAGTTTTATATTTTTATTTATATTTCTTTTAAAAACATATTTAAAGGGGTATTCTCCAGTTTGTAAGTCATCTCTTACCCGATAGGGCAGGGGTCTCAAGCTCAGCTGAGTATAAGGGCCGCACAAAAAAAATAAAAAAAAAAAAAATGGGGGGGGGCCCTTTCTTTGCTGGACTTCGTGACATTTTTAGTGCTCACATTTTTTCTATAAACCGTTGGATCACTTTGCAAATGTGCCCATACTGTCCCCATCTTGTAGTAATGTGCCCATACTGTCCCCTTATAGTAATGTGCCCATACTGTCCCCCATCTTGTAGTAATGTGCTCATACAGGGGCGGCACGGTGGCTCAGTGGTTAGCACTGCAGTCTTGCAGCGCCGGGGTCCTGGGTTCAATTCCCACCAAGGACACCATCTGCAAGGAGTTTGTATGTTCTCCCCGTGTTTGCGTGGGTTTCCTCCGGGGACTCCAAAAACATACAGTTAGGGACCTTAGATTGTGAACCCCAATGGGGACAGTGTTGCCAATGTATGTAAAGTGCTATGGAATTAATAGCGCTATGTAAATGAATAAATTATTATTATTCTGTCCCCATCTTGTAGTAATGTGCCAATACTGTCCCCATCTTGTAGTAATGTGCCCATACTGTCCCCATCTTGTAGTATTGTGCCCATACTGTCCCCATCTTGTAGTATTGTGCCCATACTGTCCCCATCTTGTAGTAATGTGCCCATACTGTCCCCTTGTAGTAATGTGCCCATACGGTCCCCTTGTACTAATGTGCCCATACGGTCCCCTTGTAGTAATGTTCCCATACTGTCCTCTTGTAGTAATGTGTCCATATTGCCCCCTTGTAGTATTGTGCCCATATTGTCCCCTTGTACTAATGTGCCCATCCTGTAGTAACATCCCATTATGACGTTGTTCACATACAAAAGAATTTTCTCACCTTTCCTCCATTCCCTCGGTGTCTTGCAGCCCGCAGGCACCTGGAACCCATGAGGACCGTGACGATTGCTGTCTAATACACAGGGCTGCCGCCATCAGCGTTTTCCTACTGAAGAACGATTTGCGGCACTGCTCTCCTCACATCATTACTAATGGCAGCTGCGCCGGCCAATCAAAATACACCCACGTTAGCTGCAGGCCTTTGATTGGCCGGCGGCAGCTGCCATTAGTAAAGTGTGTAGAGGCGTGCTTCTCTGTGCAGTGCTGACTGCGGTGGCCCCGTATATGTACCGGGCTGCAATCATCACGCAGTCTAGGTGTCTGTGGGCCGCACGAAGCAGCCTTAGGTGCCCAAGCAGCCCGGATGTTTGAGACCCCGGTGAAAGGGTATAAAGTCCAGAAGGTTAAAGTCACCACCTCTTCAAATATCCCTGGCTCTGAGGAGCCCCATGTGAAAGGAGCAACATTATCTCCATGTATTCTTATGGGAACGCTGCACTCGGCAATCTCCGGTGGTAATACGCAAATGAATGCATGGCCGACCACCGCTCCCATTGACGTGGTCTCTTCAGAGCCAGGGTTGTCGGGATTAGTGGGGGTCCCAGCAGTCGGACACCCAGCGATCTGATGGATAGAGGATAACTTACAAACTTTAATTGCACACCAATTAAATTTTTTAAAAAAAAAGTGTAAGATCCTCCGGTCTCTCCTTGGACTATAGAAAGGGATCACCCCTCGACCCTAATCTTTCCAGAATCTACCGCAATGCAAGTAAATAAGGGAACCTCAAAAGTCAAAGAGGATTTACCAAAAACTTGGCAGATATTACCCGTAGCAATAAATAGAACGCTTTTCCCCACCTCGATCTTCTCCACTTTTCCGTGGCACCAGTTATGATAGACCTCGACCACTGTGTTTTAGTAGCAGATGTATCCATGAGACCAAAATGTTGGGATGACTGCTTAAAAGGTAGTGATTTTTTTTTTTTTTTTTTAACCAGAAGCCATTGTTTATCTGCAGTAAGTGCTGGCACGTGCAGAAGCCTGGCACGGCACGGGGCGCGCTCCTGGCAGCACAATGACACGCGTTGTGCACCACGCATCGGCAGCTATGGCTCAGCCTCCAGGGAAGATCCGATAATGTTTTATTATGTTCCCGGCTCCTCATTATGAATAATGGAGAATAACACGGAGCATTTTAATTAAATCGGCAGCTGATGCCGTCATTACAGGGAGATATGGAACAAAACCGGCAGTGGAGAGGAACCGTCTGCCCGCAAAGTGATGTGCGATTCCATTTCTCAGGCCTCCAGGATGTCCCGCTTGTAGGAAAGGGTTTCTCCTGTGTAGGGAAGGCGGGTGAGATGCATAGATTCAGAGCAGCTTTTTGCTGGCTATGCACAGCAGCTCATATCCATTTCCACAAGGTCAATGCACAGGATTTATATCAAGTGCTATAGAATTCCTCGGGATGTCATTTCACACTAGGTGTAATTTTTCAGGTCTGTGGTCATACTGATGCCCAGGTAAGCTACGCACGTGTGCTGAAAGCGCATAGGATGCTCTGGTGGTAGGAATGGGACCATAGCACGGACCAGGGAACCTATGGGCAACTTACCGTAACAAGAAAACCGCTGTCCGTTGAAGCGAGTATCATTGTCTAGCTACGAGGTCACTAGTCAGTA